>NW_027650348.1:57500-92500 GCF_965287045.1 Carcharhinus amblyrhynchos
TTCAGAGCTCTGCTCCTTTGTCAGGTAAGTGGGAGTTCTGCTCACAAACAGAGCATATAAAGACACAAACTCAATTTACAGAATGGTTGGAATGCGAGTCTTTACAGATATTCAAGTCTTAAAGGTACAGACAATGTGAGTGGAGAGAGCGTTAAGCACAGGTTAAAGAGATGTGTATTATCTCCAGACAGGACAGTTAGTGAGGTTTTGCAAGTCTCGGCAAGTCATGGGGGTTACAGATAGTGTGACATGAACCCAAGATCCCTGTTGAGACCGTCCTCATGTGTGCGGAACTTGGCTATCAGTCTCTGCTCAGTGACTCTGCGCTGTCGTGTGTTGTGAAGGCCGCCTTGGAGAATGCTTACCCGAAGGTCAGAGGCTGAATGCCTGTGACCGCTAAAGTGTTCGCCAACAAGAAGGGAACAGTCTTTGCCTGGTGATTGTCGACACATGCTTGACAAGACTGTTCTCTTCCTGTTGGCGAACACTTCAGCCCTGTTTGTCAATAAAACTCCCACTCACCTGACGAAGGAGCAGCACTCTGAAAGCTAGTGGCTTTTACCAAATAAACCTGTTAGACTTTAACCTGGTGTTGTGAGACTTCTTACTGCAGCAAGACATCCTTCGTCCAATACTCAAATCCTCTCGTTCTGCAGGTCAGCATTATCTTTCCTCACTGCTTGCTGTACTTGCACACCAACCTTCAGTGACTGCTCCACCATCGCACCCAGGTCAGGTTACACTTCCCCTCTTCCTAAACTGCCACCATTCAGATTATAATCTTCCCTCCTCATTTTGTCACCAAAGTGGATAACCTCACATTTATCCACATTATATTGTGTTTGTCCACTCATGGTGTGGATGTGCCGGCGTCGGACTGGG
Organism: Carcharhinus amblyrhynchos; assembly: GCF_965287045.1. Lineage (NCBI taxonomy): Eukaryota > Metazoa > Chordata > Chondrichthyes > Carcharhiniformes > Carcharhinidae > Carcharhinus > Carcharhinus amblyrhynchos. Next base: position 58,383 of record NW_027650348.1, read on the forward strand.
GTAAAGACAGTGAAAAGTCTGACAACACCAGGTTTAAGTCCAACCGATTTATTTGATAGTAAACTCACGAGCTGTCAGGTTAGTCCCTTCGTCACCTGATGAAGGGACTAACCCGAAAGCTAGTGAGTGTACGATCAAATAAATCGGTTGGACTTAAACCTGGTGTTGTCAGACTTTTTACTTTGCCCACTCAGTCAGCCTGTCCAAGTTACCCCGCAGCCTCTCAGCACACACTGCCACAGCTCAGTGACAATCTACATGGCAATACATGTGGGTAAGATGGTTAAGAAGGCACATTCCATGTTTGACTTCATCAGTCGGGACATAAAATTAGCAAGTCATGTTGCAGCTTTATAGAGCCTTAGTTGGGCCGCACTTGGAATATAGTGTTCAATTCTGGTCACCACACTACCAGAAGGATGTGGAGGCTTTGGAGAGGGGACAGAAAAGATTTACCAGGATGTTGCCTGGTATGGAGGGCATTAGCTATGCGGAGAGGTTGGAGAAACTTGGTTTGTTCTCACTGGAGTGACGGAGGTTGAGGGGAGTCCTGATAGAAGTCTACAAGATTATGAGAGGCATGGACAGAGTGGATAGTCAGAAGCTTTTTCTTTGAAGTTTAGAGGAGATATGAGGCAAGTTTTTACACCGATGGAAGTCAGTGCCTGGAATGCGCTGCTGGAGGAGGTGGTAGAAGCAGATACAGCAGTAATGTTTCTGAGGTATCTTGGCAGATACATGAACAGGCAGCGATAAGAGAGGTACAGACCTGATAGATGCAAAAGGTCTATCACCTCAAAAGGCATCATGTGTCAGCTCAGGCTTGGTGGGCCGAAGGGCCTGCTCCTGTGCTGTTCTTTTCTCTCTATCTAGCCATCTCATGATTTTGAACATCTTGATCGAATCTCCTCTCAGCCTTCTCCTCTCCAAGGGGAAACCAGAAGATCATAAGATATAGGAGCAGAATGAGGCCACTCGGCCCATCGAGTCTGCTCCCCCATTCAATCATGGCTGATATTTTTCTCATCCCCATTCTCCTGCCTTTTCCCCATAACCCCTGATCCCCTTATTAATCAGGAACCTATCTATCTCTGTCTTAAAGACACTCAGTGACCCGGCCTCCACAGCCTCCTCTGCGGCAAAGAGTTCCACACATTCCCCACTCTCTGGCTGAAGAAATTCCTCCTCATCTCTGTTTTAAAGGATTGTCCCTTTACCCTGAGGTTGTGCCCCTCTGGTTCGAGTTTTTCCTACTAGTGGAAACATCCTCTCCATGTCCACTCTATCCAGGCCTCGCAGTATCCTGTAAGTTTCAATAAGATCCCCCCCCTGCATTCCTTCTACATCCAATGAGTACAGACACAGAGTCCTCAACCGTTCCTCATACGACAAGCTCTTCATTCCAGGGATCATTCTTGTGAACCTCCTCTGGACACTTTCCAAGGCCAGCATGTCCTTCCTTAGATAAGGGGCCCAGAACTGTTTACAATATTCCAAATGGGGTCTGACCAGAGCCTTATACAGCCTCAGAAGTCCACCCCTGATCTTGTATTCTAGCCCTCTCGATATGAATGCTAACATTGTATTTGCCTTCCTAACTGCTGACTGAACCTGCGCATTAACCTTAGGAGAATCTTGAACAATGATTCCCAAGTCCCTTTGTGTTTCTGATTTCCTGAGCATTTCCTCCTTCAGAAAATAGTCTAGGCCTCCATTCCTCTTTCCAATGTACAGAACCTCACACTTTCCCACATTCTATTCTATCTGCCGCCTCTTTGCCCACTCTCCTAACCTGTCCAAGTCCCAACCTCTCCAATCTCATCACTGAAGCTTCTCATCCCTGGAACCATTCTTGTAAACCTTTTCTGCTCTCTCTCCAACACATTCACATCCTTCCTACAGAGTGGTGTACAGAACTGTACACAATATTCTAGCTGTGGTCTAACTATAAGTTCAGCATAACCTTCTTGCTCCTGTCCTCTGTGCCCCTATTAATACAGCCCAGAATACTCTCTGCTTTGTTAACTGCTCTCCACACTTAATCTGGAAATATTGGCGTACACACGCAAAATAGGTCTCCTCCGCTCCAGCAGGCATCGAGAGTATGAAATGCTCCGTCTCCTGTTCAAACAGCAGGGAGAGACGCCTGACTGTCACAAAGAGCTGTCAGCACCAGAGAGAGAACCTCATTAAAATCCAACATCAACAGGAGGAGCTCCTGTTCCTGGGAAGGACATGGAGACCCCCGCGATGAACTCACTGTGCAAGAACAAAGTGACAGCGCTGGGAAAACCTCACTGCCAACATCAACCGATTGACACAAGGAATCACTCGCACCCCCAGCACCAACCCCACACCCACAACCACCTCCATCCCTCAGGCTTCACATTGTTCAGGTGCTCAAAATTTTCACACTCAGCAGAGCTCGCTGCACCTGCTGAATGTGAGTACTGAGTACTGAGGGAGTGCTGCACTGTCAGAGGGTCAGTGCTGAGGGAGTGCCGCACTGTCAGAGGGTCAGTGCTGAGGGAGTGCCGCACTGTCAGAGGGTCAGTACTGAGGGAGCGCCGCACTGTCAGAGGGTCAGTACTGAGGGAGCGCCGCACTGTCAGAGGGTCAGTACTGAGGGAGTGCCGCACTGTCAGAGGGTCAGTACTGAGGGAGCGCCGCACTGTCAGAGGGTCAGTACTGAGGGAGTGCCGCACTGTCAGAGGTTCAGTGCTGAGGGAGTGCCGCACTGTCAGAGGGTCAGTACTGAGGGAGCGCCGCACTGTCAGAGGGTCAGTGCTGAGGGAGTGCCGCACTGTCAGAGGGTCAGTACTGAGGGAGTGCCGCACTGTCAGAGGGTCAGTGCTGAGGGAGTGCCGCACTGTCAGAGGGTCAGTACTGAGGGAGCGCCGCACTGTCAGAGGGTCAGTGCTGAGGGAGTGCCGCACTGTCAGAGGGTCAGTGCTGAGGGAGCGCCGCACTGTCAGAGGGTCAGTGCTGCGGGAGCGCCGCACTGTCAGAGGGTCAGTGCTGAGGGAGCGCCGCTCTGTCAGAGGGTCAGTACTGAGGGAGCGCCGCACTGTCAGAGGGTCAGTGCTGAGGGAGCGCCGCACTGTCAGAGGGTCAGTGCTGAGGGAGTGCCGCACTGTCAGAGGGTCAGTGCTGAGGGAGCGCCGCACTGTCAGAGGGTCAGTGCTGAGGGAGTGCCGCACTGTCAGAGGGTCAGTGCTGAGGGAGTGCCGCACTGTCAGAGGGTCAGTGCTGAGGGAGTGCCGCACTGTCAGAGGGTCAGTGCTGAGGGAGTGCCGCACTGTCAGAGGGTCAGTACTGAGGGAGTGCTGCACTGTCGGGGGTAGATGTATATACTCTAGGATTTGAGCTCCATAATCCAGGCCGACACTCCCCCCAGTGCCAGTACTGAGGGATAGGTTAATTATTCAGTGAACATTGCTGAACACAGAATAAAGCAGTGAGATGACTGACAATAATTTATTGAAGCCACAAAGCAATTTTATGGATTACAAGCCATCCCTTGTAGCAAAACAATGCTTGATAAAATACTGTAAAATATTAATCAGTATTTGATAGAGCAGCAGGAGGAGGCCATTCAGCCCCACGAGCCTGTTTCACAGGAACAAGAGGAGGCCATTCAGCCCCTCGAGCCTGTTAAACAGGAACAGGAGGAGGCCATTCAGCCCCTCGAGCCTGTTAAACAGGAACAGGAGGAGGCCATTCAGCCCCTCGAGCCTGTTACACAGGAACAGGAGGAGGCCATTCAGCCCCTCGAGCCTGTTACACATGGACTGGAGCAGGCCATTCAGCCCCTCGAGCCTGTTACACATGGACTGGAGCAGGCCATTCAGCCGCTCGAGTCTCAGGAAGTCGGCCCCACTGCCACAGAGAGTGGGGAGAATGTGGTCCCTGCCTGTATTTTCTCTTCCGACCTGTGACTGCCCCCAACTCCCCCCTCACTGCCCCCAACTCCCCCTCACTGCCCCCAACTCCCCCCCTCACTGCCCCCAACACCCCCCTTACTGCCCCCAACTTCCCCCCTCACTGCCCCCAACTTCCCCCCTCACTGCCCCCAACTCCCCCTCACTGCCTCCATCTCCCCCCTCACTGCCCCCATCTCCCCCCCTCACTGCCCTCAACTCCCCCTCACTGCCCCCAACTCCCCCCTCACTGCCCTCAACTCCCCCTCACTGCCTCCATCTCCCCCCCTCACTGCCCCCAACTCCCCCTCACTGCCCCCATCTCCCCCCTCACTGCCCCCAACTCCCCCCTCACTGCCCCCAACTCCCCCCTCACTGCCCCCAACTCCCCCTCACTGCCCCATCTCCCCCCTCACTGCCCCCAACTCCCCCCTCACTGCCCCCAACTCCCCCCAACTCCCCCCTCACTGCCCTCAACTCCCCCCCTCACTGCCCCCAACTCCCCCCTCACTGCCCCCAACTCCCCCCCTCACTGCCCCCAACTCCCCCCCTCACTGCCCCCAACTCCCCCCTCACTGCCCCCAACTCCCCCCCTCACTGCCCTCAACTCCCCCCCTCACTGCCCCCAACACCCCCCTCACTGCCCCCAACTCCCCCCTCACTGCCCCCAACTCCCCCCTCACTGCCCCCAACTTCCCCCCTCACTGCCCCCAACTCCCCCTCACTGCCTCCATCTCCCCCCTCACTGCCCCCATCTCCCCCCCTCACTGCCCTCAACTCCCCCCTCACTGCCCCCAACTCCCCCCTCACTGCCCCCAACTCCCCCCTCACTGCCCTCAACTCCCCCTCACTGCCTCCATCTCCCCCCCTCACTGCCCCCAACTCCCCCCTCACTGCCCCCAACTCCCCCCTCACTGCCCCCAACTCCCCCCCAACAACCCCCAACTCCCCCCTCACTGCCCCCATCTCCCCCCCTCACTGCCCCCAACTCCCCCTCACTGCCCCCATCTCCCCCCTCACTGCCCCCAACTCCCCCCTCACTGCCCCCATCTCCCCCCTCACTGCCCCCAACTCCCCCCTCACTGCCCTCAACTCCCCCCTCACTGCCCCCAACTCCCCCCCTCACTGCCCTCAACTCCCCCCCCTCACTGCCCTCAACTCCCCCCTCACTGCCCCCAACTCCCCCCTCACTGCCCCCAACTCCCCCCTCACTGCCCTCAACTCCCCCTCACTGCCCCCATCTCCCCCCCTCACTGCCCTCAACTCCCCCCTCACTGCCCCCAACTCCCCCCCAACAACCCCCAACTCCCCCCTCACTGCCCCCATCTCCCCCCCTCACTGCCCCCAACTCCCCCTCACTGCCCCCAACTCCCCCCTCACTGCCCCCATCTCCCCCCTCACTGCCCCCAACTCCCCCCTCACTGCCCTCAACTCCCCCCTCACTGCCCCCAACTGCGCCCTCACTGCCCTCAACTCCCCCCCTCACTGCCCTCAACTCCCCCCCTCACTGCCCCCAACTCCCCCCTCACTGCCCCCAACTCCCCCCCTCACTGCCCTCAACTCCCCCCTCACTGCCCCCAACTCCCCCCCTCACTGCCCTCAACTCCCCCCCCTCACTGCCCCCAACTCCCCCCCTCACTGCCCCCAACTCCCCCCTCACTGCCCCCAACTCCCCCCTCACTGCCCCCAACTCCCCCCCTCACTGCCCCCAACTCCCCCCCTCACTGCCCCCAACTCCCCCCCTCACTGCCCCCAACTCCCCCCTCACTGCCCCCAACTCCCCCCCTCACTGCCCTCAACTCCCCCCCTCACTGCCCCCAACTTCCCCCCTCACTGCCCCCAACTTCCCCCCTCACTGCCCCCAACTCCCCCCTCACTGCCCCCAACTCCCCCCCTCACTGCCCTCAACTCCCCCCCTCACTGCCCCCAACTCCCCCCTCACTGCCCCCACTCCTCATGGGGATTTAGCCCTCGCTGGGTTTGTGTTTGTAAGCTTGGGGTGTTTAGAGGTTGGTTTTAATCACCTCTCTCTCTCTGTTCCCTGCAGCTTGACTGAGAGACTGAGCACGAGATGAGAGTGCCTGCCTGTGGGATGTTGCTGTTCGCCGCCCTGGGTTGTGTGCGAGCATTTCACTGGCCCCTGGGCCATGGTCTGGGACCCCTCAATGTGGCCATTCTCTTCAGTGGCTCCAGCTACCAGCCTGAGACAGTGCGCTTTGGTCCTGACACCTACGAGGACTTCCCCCTGGAGGTGAACCCCGTGGCAGTATTCCTGAATGACACAAATCCCCGCTCCCTCATCGCCAGGATCTGCCAGGCACTCTCCGGTCTCCGCGTCCACGGTGTGGTCTTTGAGGATGACTCCCGATCCCGGTCAGTGGCTCACATCCTGGACTTTGTCTCGGCACAGACAGGAGTCCCAATCGTGGGAATCAACGGAGGAGCATCACTGGTGTTAACACCAAAAGTAAGAGAGTGTGTGTGTGAGAGAGTGTGTGTGTGTGAGAGAGAGTGTGTGTGTGAGAGAGTGTGTGAGAGAGTGAGTGTGAGAGAGTGTGTGTGTGAGAGTGTGTGTGTGTGAAAGTGTGTGTGTGAGAGAGTGTGTGTGTGTGAGAGAGTGTGTGAGAGAGTGTGCGTGAGAGTGTGTGTGTGTGAGTGTGTGTGTGTGAGAGTGTGTGTGTGTGAGAGCGTGTGTGTGAGAGAGAGTGTGTGAGAGAGAGTGTGTGAGAGAGAGAGTGTGTGAGAGAGTGTGTGTGTGAGAGAGTGTGTGTGTGAGAGAGTGTGTGAAAGAGAGTGTGTGAGAGTGTGTGTCAGAGAGTGTGTGTGAGAGAGAGTGTGTGTGAGAGTGTCTGTGAGAGAGTGTGTGAGAGAGAATGTGTGTGAGAGTGTGTGTGTGAGAGATTGTGTGTGAGAGCGTGTGTGTGAGAGAGTGTGTGTGTGAGAGAGTGTGTGTGAGAGAGAGTGTGTGAGAGTGTGTGTGTGTGAGAGTGTGTGTGTGAGAGAGAGAGAGTGTGTGAGAGAGAGAGTGTGTGTGACAGTGTGTGTGAGAGATTGTGTGTGAGAGAGTGTGTGAGAGTGTGTGTGAGAGTGTGTGTGTGTGAGAGATTGTGTGTGAGAGTGTGAGAGAGTGTGTGAGAGAGTGTGTGTGAGAGAAATGTGTGTGAGAGAGAGTGTGTGAGAGTGTGTGTGTGAGAGATTGTGTGTGTGTGTGTGTGAGAGAGTGTGTGAGAGTGTGTGAGAGAGTGTGTGTGAGAGAGTGTGTGTGTGAGAGAGAGTGTGAGAGAGTGTGTGTGAGAGAATGTGTGTGAGAGAGTGTGAGAGAGAGTGTGTGTGAGAGAGAGTGAGAGAGAGAGAGAGTGTATGTGTGAGAGTGTGTGTGAGAGAGAGAGTGTGTGTGAAAGAGAGAGTGTGCGTGAGAGAGTGTGTGAGAGAGAGTGTGTGAGAGAGTGTGTGTGAGAGAGAGTGTGAGAGAGAGTGAGAGAGAGTGTGAGGAGTGTGTGTGAGTGAGTGTGTGTGAGAGTGTGTGTGTGAGAGAGTGTGTGTGAGAGAGAGTGTGAGAGAGAGAGAGAGTGTGAGAGAGAGAGAGAGTGTGAGAGAGAGAGTGTGTGTGAGAGAGAGTGTGTGTGAGAAAGAGAGAGGTGTGTGAGAGAGAGAGAGAGTGTGTGTGTGTGTGAGTGAGAATTCATGTAAGTATGTGTGCGGGGCTGTGTGAGAGTGTGTGCCTATGTACAACTGTGCATGTTTGTGTGTGCGCGCACGTGCAAGGATGTGTGTGACAGTATGTATACGTGTATGATTGAGTACGTGTGTAACACTGTCTGCGTCCCACTCTGTGTCTCTCTCTATCTGTCTCTCCGTCTCTCTGTTTCTCTCTATCTGTGTCTCACTCTCCCTTCTCCCTGTTCTCTCTCACTCTCTCTGTCTCTCTCCCCTGTTCCCTATTATCTATGGTTCTCTTATCTGTCTCTATCTCTCTCTCTCTCCTCCTGTCCTCTCTCTGTCTCTTTCTCTCTCTCTGTCTCTCTATCTCTGTCTTCCATCTGTCTCTCTCTCTCTCTCTTTCCCTATCATTCTATCTCTCTTTCTCTGTCCCTCCATCTGTCTGTCTCTCTCTCTCCATCTCTCTCCCTCCATCGTCCTGTTCTCTCTCTGTCATTCTCTTTCTGTCCCTCTCTCTGTGTCTGTCTGTCTCTCTCTCTGTCTGTCTGTCTCTCCCTGTCTCTCCCCTGTTCTCTCTCTGTCTCTCTCTCTCTCTCCCTCTGTCGCTGTGTCTCTCTCTCTCTGTCTCTCTCGTGTCTCTCTCTGTCGCTGTCTCTCTCTCTCCCGTCTCTCCCTCTCTCTGTCACCACATGGGGCAGTAATCCCCTCACTCAGCCAGTTCTCTCTCAATGGTTTAATTACTGATCAGTGTGGTTTGCAGACTGAAGTCATTAATCAACCTGATTGTACAGGGATCTCAGTGTGAAATCTGGAACTGCCAAACACAATCTGCAGTGACACTCAAAAGCTCAAATCCATAATCTCCCACTGTCTAATTAATTCCTTCCTTTATCATCCACCCTCACAAACTTCACAAATCATGGGGTTAGATACAGAGTAAAGCTCCCTCTACACTATCCCCCATCAAACACTCCCAGGACAGGGATAGCACGGGGTTAGATGCAGAGTAAAGCTTCCGCTACACTGTCCCCCATCAAACACTCCCAGGACAGATACAGCACGGGCTTAGATACAGAGTAAAGCTCCCTCTACACTGTCCCCCATCAAACACTCCCAGGACAGGTACAGCACAGGGTTAGATACAGAGTAAAGCTCCCTCTACACTGTCCCCCATCAAACACTCCCAGGACAGGTACAGCGCGGGGTTAGATACAGAGTAAAGCTCCCTCTACACTGTCCCCCCATCATTATTCTGATTCTCCTATTCTAATCCCTCCCTCCCTATCTCTGTAACCTCCTAAGACCTTCCAAGATCGCTGCATTCCTCCGAATCTGGGATCTTGAACATCCCCCGATTCCCATCGCTCCGCAATTAGCTGCCCTTTCTTCTGTAGACTTGGGGGCCCTAAGCTCTGGAATTCCCTCCCGAAACCTCTCTCTGTCTGTCTGTCTCTTTCTCTGATTCTCCCGCTCTGAGTCTCCCATTTTGACTCTCATTCTGTCTCTCCCTCTCTTGTCTATCTGACTGTTTCACACACTCCCTCTGTCTCTCTCCCTCTCTGTCTCTTTATCTCTATCTCAGTTTAACATTCTCTCTGTCTCTGTCTCTCTCTGTTTCACTCTCTCTCTCCGTCTCTGTCTCTCTCTGTTTCACTCTCTCTCTCCGTCTCTCTCCCTCTCTGTTTCAGTCTCTCTCTCTTTCTCTGTTGCTCCCTCTCCGTCTCTCTTTCTCATTCTCTCCCTCTCTATTTCCTCCCTTGTCTTTCTCTCTGTCTCTATCTACTCTATTTCACACACTCTCTCTCTCTGCCTTTCTCTTTCTGTTTCATTCTCTTTCTCTCTCTCTATTCCTCTCTGTGTCTGGCCTCTCTCTTACTCTCTCAATCTCAAGCTGTTTCACTTTCTCTGTCTCTCTGCCTCCTTCACTGTCTCTCTGTTTCACTCTGTCTCTCTGTCCATCTCACTGTTTCACTCTCTATCTCACTTTGTTTCACACTTTCTCTCTCTCTCTGTCTGTCTCTCTCTCCCTCTTTCTATATCTCTCTCTGTGTCTCTGTTTCTGTCTCTCTCTCTCTCTCTTTCTATCTCTCTGTGTCTGTCTCTCTTTCTATCTCTGTGTCTGTCTCTCTCACTTTCTATCTCTCTGTGTCTTTGTCTCTCTCTCTCTTTCACTCTCTCTCTCTATCTCTGTTTGAGTCTCTCTCTTTCTCTGTTGCTCCCTCTCCATCTCTCTCTTTCTGTCTATCTCATTTTCTCCCTCTCTATTCCCTCTCTCTGCCTTTCTCTCTCTCCGTCTTGATCTCACTCTATTTCACACACTCTCTCTCTGCCTCTCTCTTTGTTTCATTCTCTTTCTCTCTCTATGCCTCTTTGTGTCTGTCCTCTTACTCTCTCAATCTCAAGCTGTTTCACTCTCTCTCTGCCTCCCTCACTGTCTCTCTGTTTCACTCTCTATCTCACTGTTTCACACTCTCTCCCTCTCTCTCTCTGTTTCACTCTCTATCTCACGCTGTTTCACACTTTCTCTCTCTCTCTCTGTGTCTGTCTGTCTCTCCCTCTTTCTATCTCTCTCTCTTTCTATCTGTGTCTGTCTCTCTCGCTTTCTATCTCTCTCTGTGTCTCTGTCTCTCTCTCTGTTTCACTCTCTCTCTTTCTATCTCTCTCTGTGTCTTTGTCTCTCTCTTTTTATCTCTCTCCCTCACTGTCTCTCTCTCTGTTTCACACTCTCTCTCTCTTTCCCTCTTTCTCTCACTGTTTCACTCTCTCTCTGTTTCACACACTCTCTCTCTCCCTCTTTCTCTCACTCTCTCACTCTGTTTCACTCTCTCTCTCTGTTTCACACTCTCTCTCTGTCTCTCTGTTTCTCCGTCTCTCACTCACAGTTTCTCTCACTGTTTCACTCTCTCTCTGTCTCACTCTCTCACTCTGTTTCACTCTCACTCTCTCACTGTTTCACTCTCTCTCTCTCACTCTGTTTCACTCTCTCTCTCTCACTCTGTTTCACTCTCTCTCTCTCTCACTCTGTTTCACTCTCTCTCTCTCTCACTCTGTTTCACTCTCTCTCTCACTCTGTTTCACTCTCTCTCTCTCACTCTGTTTCACTCTCTCTCTCTCTCACTCTGTTTCACTCTCTCTCACTCTGTTTCACTCTCTCTCTCTCGCTCTGTTTCACTCTCTCTCTCTCTCTCACTCTGTTTCACTCTCTCTCTCACTGTTTCACTCTCTCTCTCACTGTTTCACTCTCTCTCTCACTCTGTTTCACTCTCTCTCTCTCACTCTGTTTCACTCTCTCTCTCTCACTGTTTCACTCTCTCTCTCTCTCACTCTGTTTCACTCTCTCTCTCTCACTGTTTCACTCTCTCTCTCTCACTCTGTTTCACTCTCTCTCTCTCACTGTTTCACTCTCTCTCACACTGTTTCACTCTCTCTCTGTCTCTCACTCTGTCTCACTCACTCACTCTCTCTCTCTCTCTCTCTGTCTTGCCGTTAGGAGTCTGGTTCCACCTTCCTGCAGTTTGGCCTATCTGCAGAGCAGCAGTTACGGGTTATGTTTAAGGTTCTGGAGGAGTATGACTGGACACAGTTTGGGGTGGTGACCACCTACCACCCGGGATACCGAGACTTTGTCACGCAGGTGGAGGTGCTGACAGACAGCAGCTACGTGGGCTGGGCGGTCCGCAGTGTCCAACACATCAACCCATCTGACCTGGCACTGCCCACCAGGCTGCGGGGTAACCAGGCGCCGCTGAGAGAGGCTGGGGCCCAGGTCCGACTGCTTTACTGCTCCGAGGAAGAGGCTCCCGCGGTATTCCGGGCGGCCCGCGAGGCAGGCCTGACCGGGCCTGGACACGTCTGGTTCCTGGTGGGTTCTGGCCTGGCCTCAGGGCCTGGTGGAGTCTCACCAATCCAGCCGCCCTCACCGGATCTCCCACTGGGCTCCTTCGCTGTGGTCTGGGCAGGCTGGAGGAACCACCTCAACCAACGGGTCCGTGACGGAGTGGGCATCATCGCCAGGGGCGCCCAGGCTCTGCGACGTCTCGGAGGACTCGGCCCTGAGCTGGGAGGAGGCGAGTGCATGAGCCAGAAGACCCGGAAAGACAGGAGCAGCCTGCACAAGTGAGACACACGGCAGAAATCTGATTTATTATTGTCATGTGTATTAATGACAGTGAAAAGTATTGTTTCTTGCGCGCTATACAGACAAAGCATACCATTCATAGAGAAGGAAAGGGGAGAGTGCAGAATGTAGTGTTACAGTCACAGCGAGGGTGTAGAGAAAGATCAACTTAATGTGAGGTAGGTCCATTCAAAACTCTGACAGCAGCAGGGAAGAAGCTGTTCTTGAGTCGGTCGGTACGGGACCTCAAACTTTTGTATCTTTTTCCCGATGGAAGAAAGTGGAAGAGAGAATGTCCGGGGTGTGTGGGGTTCTTAATAATGCTGGCTGCTTTTCCCAAGGCAGCGGGAAGTGTAGACAGAGTCATAAGAAAACATAAGAAATAGGAGCAGGAGTAGGCCATCTAGCCCTTCGAGCCTGCCCCGCCATTCAATAAGATCATGGCTGATCTGTCGTGGCTCAGTTCCACTTTCTCGCCCTCTCCCCATAACCCTTAATCCCCTCTCTTATCAAAAACCCATCAACCCGCGTCTTAAAAATATTGAGCGAGGCAGCCTCCACCACTTCAACGGGCAGAGAATTCCAGAGATTCACCACCCTTTGAGTGAAGAAGTTCCTCCTCAACTTCGTTCTAAACCATCCCCCCCTTTATCTTGAGGCTGTGCCCCCTAGTCCTACTATCCTTTCTGAGCGGGAAGAGTCTCTCCACCTCTATCCTATCCATCCCATTCATCATCTTATACGTCTCAATGAGATCTCCCCTCATTCTTCTAAACTCTAACGAGTACAAGCCTAGTTTATTCAGCCTCTCCTCAGAGCTCAACCCCCTCAACTCCAGCATCAGCCTAGTAAACCTCCTCTGCACTCCCTCCAAGGCCAAAATATCCTTGCGTAAGTACGGCGACCAAAACTGCACACAGTACTCCAGCTGCGGCCTCACCAATGCCCTATACAGCCGCAGCAAGACCTCCCTACTTTTATATTCAATCCCCCTCGCTATGAAGGCCAGCATCCCATTCGCCTTCCTGACCACCTGCTGCACCTGCAAGCTGGGTTTTTGCGACTCATGCACAAGGACCCCGAGGTCCCTCTGCACCGTCGCCTGCTGCAGTTTTTCGCCACGTAAGTAATAACCCTTCCTACCATTATTCCTACCAAAGTGGACCACCTCGCACTTGCCAACATTAAATTCCATTTGCCATTTCCTGGCCCATTCGCCCAGCCTATCTAGATCCTTCTGCAGACTCTCCACACCCTCCGCACAATTTGCCGTTCCACCAATCTTGGTGTCATCAGCAAATTTTGACACCCTACACTCGGTTCCCTCCTCCAGATCATCTATATAAATGGTAAATAGCTGAGGCCCCAGCACCGACCCCTGGGGCACTCCACTAGTCACCATCCGCCAATCCGAATAGAACATAGAACATAGAACATTACAACGCAGAACAGGCCCTTCGGCCCACGATGTTGCGCCAACCAGTTACAAAACAATGACCCACTAACCTAAACCAATCCCTTCTCGTCCATAAACCTATCCACGGAATAGCACCCATTGACCCCCAATCTCTGCCTCCTATTTGACAACCAATCCTCTATCCACGCTAACACCCTACCCCCAACTCCATGCCCCCTGACCTTCTGCAATAACCTCTTGTGAGGTACCTTGTCAAACGCCTTCTGAAAATCAAGAAAGACCACATCCACCAGCTCTCCTCTATCCACCGCCCTAGACACATCCTCATAGAACTCCAGTAAATTTGTCAGACACGACTTCCCTTTAACGAAACCATGCTGCGTCTGCTCTAGCAAGTACTTTCTCTCAAGATGCCTCGCTATTTCCTCCTTGATGATGGATTCTAACATTTTACCTACAACCGACGTTAAACTAACCGGCCTATAATTCCCTGCCTTTTGCCTGGCACCCTTCTTAAACAACGGCGTAACATTAGCCGTTTTCCAATCTTCCGGCACTTCCCCAGAATCCAGCGACATCTGGAAAATAACCACCAAGGCATCCACTATCACCTCCGCCATTTCTTTCAGAACCCTCGGATGCATTCCATCCGGTCCTGGCGACTTGTCCACAATCAGCCCCCTCCAGTCTGTCGAGCACTGCCTCTCTAGTAACAGTAATGTCATTAAGACCCTCCAGTCCTACCACCTTTCCATCTCTAACACCTGGAAAATTATTCACGTCCTCCTCCGTGAAGACAGAAACAAAAAAGTTATTCAGGACCTCAGCCATATCCCCATCCCCTACCACTAAGTCCCCCTTCTCATCCTCTAAGGGACCAACGTTCACCCTAGCCAGCCTCTTCCTTTTTATATATTTATAAAAACTCTTGCTATCCTTTTTTATATTAAGCGCTAGCCCAGCTTCATAGTTTCTCCTACCCTTCTTTATCAACTTCTTTGTCAATCTTTGTTGACATTTAAGAACATAAGAAATAGGAGCAGGAGTAGGCCATCCAGCCCCTCGAGCCTGCCCCGCCATTCAATAAGATCATGGCTGATCTGTCGCTGCTCAGTTCCACTTTCCCGCTTTCTCCCCATAACCCTTAATCCCCTCTCTTATCAAAAACCCATCAACCCGTGTCTTAAAAATATTTAGCGAGGCAGCCTCCACCACTTCAACGGGCAGAGAATTCCAGAGATTCACCACCCTTTGAGTGAAGAAGTTCCTCCTCAACTCCGTTCTAAACCGCCCCCCTTTTATCTTGAGGCTGTGCCCCCTAGTCCTACTGTCTTTTTTGAGACCTCTCCCAATCCTCTTCTCGCCCACTACTCTTAGCTACTCTAAACACCTCCGCTTTTAATTTAACACTTTCCTTCACCTCCTTCGTTATCCACGGCTTATTACCTCTCCTCCTACCGTCCTTTTTGACCATCGGAATAAATTTCTGCTGAGCACCAAGAAAGATCTCCTTAAAGATCCTCCACTGCTCCTCAGCAGACCTACCTTCCAACGCGCTCCCCCAGTCCACATTCGCCAATTCTTCTCTCATCCTACCGTACTCCCCTCTGTTCAAACAAAGGACACGCGTCCGGGAACCCACTTTCTCCTCCTCCATCTGCACCAGAAACTCCACCATACAATGATCACTCTCCCCAAGAGGATCCTTCACCGCAAGTTCCCTAATTCTACCCGCCTCATTACATAACACCAGATCCAAGATAGCTCGCTCCCTCATCGGCTCCAACACACACTGTTCCAGGAAACTATCCCGGCAGCATTCCAAGACAGCACGGGGTTAGATACGGAGTAAAGCTCCCTCTACACTGTCCCCGTCAAACACTCCCAGGACAGGTACAGCACAGGGTTAGATACAGAGTAAAGCTCCCTCTACACTGTCCCCCATCAAACACTCCCAGGACAGGTACAGCACGGGGTTAGATACAGAGTAAAGCTCCCTCTACACTGTCCCCATCAAACACTCCCAGGACAGGTACAGCACGGGGTTAGATTCAGAGTAAAGCTCCCTCTACACTGTCCCCCCCATCAAACACTCCCAGGACAGGGACAGCACGGGGTTAGATACAGAGTAAAGCTCCCTCTACACTGTCCCCCATCAAACACTCCCAGGACAGATACAGCACGGGGTTAGATACAGAGTAAAGCTCCCTCTACACTGTCCCCCCATCAAACACTCCCAGGACAGGTACAGCATGGGGTTAGATACAGAGTAAAGCTCCCTCTACACTGTCCCCATCAAACACTCCCAGGACAGGTACAGCATGGGGTTAGATATAGAGTGATGCTGGAAGTCCTGTCACATTCTAGATGTGGTGGAGGACAAGCCTGGAATCTTGTGTTGATGGTGAGTGTGGTGCAGGTTGGGGGTTGAAGTTGTGAGCGATGGGTGAGAGGTGGCAGATATGGCTTCTGTCTATATTTCTGTCACTCGCTGTGAGTATGGTTTGGGTCCCTGTTCATGGGAATTCACATCTCCTTCAGTTTGAGAAGAGCAGCCCGTGGAGAAGGTGCTTGTTGTGAACCTTGAGGAATTTGTATCGTTAAGACTCCTGTTGTCGACCTTCAATCTAGTTTCACCCAAAGGCAGGAACTGCAATCTGTCTGGAACACATCATCTCCGCAACGCAGTTCACTGCAAGGTGTAACTTCCCAATTCATCACACACTGGGAGGAGAGACTGAGAGTGATGGAGCGACAGGGAGAGAGCAGCAGAGAGAGAGAGACAGAGAGAGAGGCAGAGAGAGAGGGAGAGAGAGACAGAGAGGGAAAAACAGACAGAGAGAGACAGAGAAAGAGACAGGGAGAGAGAGAGAGAGACAGAGACAGAGACAGGGAGAGACAGACAGACAGAGAGAGATGGAGACAGAGAGAGAGGGAGACAGACAGAGAGGGAGACAGAGAGACAGACAGACAGAGACAGACAGAGAGACAGAGAGACAGAGACAGACAGAGAGAGAGAGAGAGAGAGACAGAGAGAGAGAGAGACAGAGAGAGAGAGAGAGAGCCAGACAGAGAGAGACACAGAGAGAGACAGAGAAAGAGACAGATAGAGACAGAGAGAGAAGGGGCAGGGAGAGAGACAGACAGACAGAGAGACAGAGACAGACAGAGAGACAGACAGACAGACAGACAGAGAGAGAGCCAGACAGAGAGAGACACAGAGAGAGAGGCAGATAGAGACAGAGAGACAAGGGGCAGGGACAGACACAGAGAGACAGGGAGAGATAGAGAGAGACAGAGAGACAGAGGTGCAGAGAGAGACACAGCGAGAGACAGAAAGACAGGGAGAGCCAGAGAGAGAGACAGAGAAAGACAGACAAAGAGAGGGACAGAGATCAAGACAGACAGACAGAGAAAGAGAAAGAGACAGGGACAGAGAGAAAGAGAGAGAGCCAGAGAGAAAGAGAGAGAGAGAGAGAGAGCCAGAGAGAGCCAGAGAGAGCCAGAGAGAGAGAGAGAGAGAGAGACAGAGACAGAGAGAGAGAAGCAGAGAGAGATAGAGAAAGACACAGGGAGAGAGACAGATAGAGAAAGAGACAGAGGGAGAGATAAAGAGAGAGAAAGAGATAGAGAGAGACAGCGAGAGACACAGAAAGAGAGAGACAGACAGACAGAGAGAGCGAGAGAGAGAGAAAGATAGAGGGACAAAGATGGAGAGATAGAGTTAGAGAGACAGAGACAGAGAGTGAGATAGACAGGGAGAGAAAGAGAGAGAGACTGAAACAGAAAGAGAGAGACAGAGTGAGAAACAGAGAGAGGGCAGGAGTATTTAGTTGAACGCAGGCAGTTCAAGCTCTGCATCTGAGCTGTGTGGCCACTGTGGAGAATATGTGAAGCGACATTGATGAGTGCGAACGTTATACCTGTGGGAGATTCACTTGGGCTGTGGATCTGAATTTCAAACACATCAGGATCCTGGTAATTAAAGCCGGTAGAAGCAGAGCTCCCATATCATCAGCACTCAGCACACATTCAGTACACTGTCCCTGTCACACTGAACAGCACACAGATTCCAACATCCTCAAGGTCAGCACTTACACTCAGAGAAAGAAACCTTTACTCTGTATCTAACCCCGTGCTGTACCTGTCCTGGGAGTGTTTGATGGGGGGACAGTGTAGAGGGAGCTTTACTCTGTATCTAACCCCGTGCTGTACCTGTCCTGGGAGTGTTTGGTGGGGGGACAGTGTAGAGGGAGCTTTACTCTGTATCTAACCCCGTGCTGTACCTGTCCTGGGAGTGTTTGATGGGGGGACAGTGTAGAGGGAGCTTCACTCTGTATCTAACCCCGTGCTGTCCCTGTCCCAGGAGTGTTTGATAGGGACCTACACTGGGAGTGTGTAGTGCAGAGCGTACACAGTGTAGAGGCATGACTTATCCATCTTTGGGCTGGCAATGTGCGCAGTAAACAATATCTGATTGAGCAGTGGAGGTTGACAGTGGGAGAATCTGGATGGGTATTTTGCACCTCATTCACAACTCAGTGATCATTGATCAGTAATCTGAACAAACCTTCATTTGCAAGCAAATGGAATCTCTCTGAGAGTGAACAGTGGGGAACATTGCTTCCTGTAGCATCTGGCAGTTAACACTTCAACGATTTTTCACTGCTCCCTCGCACAAACCTGCAATGGTATTAAAGAAAGATGCCATCACATTTATGAATACCTCCTTCCGCTCCTACTCCCCACTGTGCCAGTACTGAGGGAGTGCTGCACTGTCGGGGGTAGATGTATACACTCTAGGATTTGAGCTCCATAATCCAGGCCGACACTTCCCCCGGTGCCAGTACTGAGGGAGTGCTGCACTGTCGGGGGTAGATGGTGAATTTGGTGGGTTTTGGTGAGCTGCGTTGGGGGCGCAAGATGGGGGGCAGGTTCATTGATTTCAAGGCATTTTGTAATGAACCTGACCTGTCCTGTACCCGTCCTGCTCAGGCTGATTCAGTGCAAACTAACACTGGTGCAACACTAATGCTAGTCATTAAGCATTGCCAATAAGAGACAATCGACCCACAGCTCTTTGACATTCTATGATATTATTATCACTACATCTCCCACTCTCAACATCCTTGGGATTATCATTGGCCACAAACTGATCCGGTCCCAGCCAGATAAACGCAGTGGCTACCAGAGTAGGTTAGAGGCTAGGAATCCTGCCAAGACTAATTCACCTCCTGACTCTAGAACTAAGGGGCTTGGCCTCACAATAAGGGAGAGCAGATTTAGGACTGAGTTGAGGTGGAACTTCTTCACACAAAGGGTTGTGAATCTGTTGAATTCCCTGCCCAGTAAGCAGTTGAGGCTCCATCATTGAATGTTTTTAAGGCAAGGATAGATAGATTTTTGAACAATAAAGGAATTAAGGATTATGGTGACCAGGGTTGTGTGTGGGGGTGGGGGGGGGGGGGGGCGGTGCGGATATGGTGTAAATGGAGCTAAGTCCACGAAAAGATCAACCACCATCTTATTGAATGGTGGGGCAGACTCAGGAGGCCAGATGGTCCACTCCAGCTCCTAGTTCTTGTGACTCCCCAAAGCCTGTCCACCATCTACAAGGACACAAGTCAGGTGTGTGATGGAATACTCTCCATTTGCCCCTGGATGAGTGCAGCTCCAACATTCGAGAAGCTCAACACCATCCAGGACAAAGAAGCCCCACTTGATTGACACCACATCCACAAACACTCACTCCCTCCATCACCAACGCTCAGTAGCAGCCATGTGTACTGTCTACACTGCACAGACTCACCAAAGATCCTTAGACAGTACCTTCCAAACCCATGACCACTTTCAGCTAGAAAGACAAGGGCAGCAGATACACGGGAACACCACCACCCTCCAAGCCACTCACCATCCTGACTTGGGAAATATATTGCCGCTCCTTCGCAGTCTCTGGGTCAAAATCCTGGAATTCCCTCCCTAATGGTGTTGTAGGACAAACCACATGTCGACTGCAGCGATTCAAGAAACTCACCACCACCTTCTCACGGGTAACTAGGGATGGGCAATAGATGCTGGCCAGCAGTGGCACCTGTAAATCAATAATAAAAAAATTATGACCTCTCAATCACCCCTCGTGCTTTGAAGAAATGTGTGGTGAGAATGGAAGCTACCCTCCATCGAGCTGGCACAGAATGTCTCGACAGATTTCAATCTCATTTCTCACAGTCTAGCTGTTAAATACTGAATGACTCAGAATATAGAGGCTCTGGTCAAGAAGAAGAAAGAGGCACATGACATGCACAGGCAGCTGGGATCAACTGAATCCCTTGAAGAGTGTAGAGGATGTCGGAGTAGAGTTAAGAGAGAAATCAGGAGGGCAAAAAGGGGACATGAGATTGTTTTGGCAGATAAGGCAAAGGAGAATCCAAAGAGTTTCTACAAATACATAAAGGGCAAAAGAGTAACAAGGGAGAGAGTCGGGCCTCTTAAGGATTAACAAGGTCATCTGTGTGTGGATCCACAAGAGATGGGTGAGTCCTAAATAAATATTTCTCACCAGTATTTACTGTTAAGAAAAGCATGGATGTTAGGGAACTTGGGGAAATAAACAGTGATGTCTTGAGGAGTGTACGTATTACAGAGAAGGAGGTGCTGGAAGTCTTAAAGTGCATCAAGGTAGATAAATCCCCGGGACCTGATGAAGTGTATCCCAGGACATTGTGGGAGGCTAGGGAGGAAATTGCGGGTCCCCTAGCAGAGATACTTGAATCATCGATAGTCACGGGTGAGGTGCCTGAAGATTGGAGGGAGGAAAATGTTGTGTCTTTGTTTAAAAAGGCTGCAGGGAAAAGCCTGGGAACTACAGGCCAGTGAGCCTCACATCTGTGGTGGGTAAATTGTTAGAAGGTATTTTGAGAGACAGGATCTACAGGCATTTAGAGACACAAGGACTGATTAGGGACAGTCAGCATGGCTTTGTGAGTGGAAAATCATATCTCACAAATTTGATTGAGGTTTTGAAGGGGTAACCAAGAAGGTAGATGAGGGCAGTGCAGTTAATGTTGTCTACATGGACTTTAGCAAGGCCTTTGACAAGGTACCGCATGGTAGGTTGTTGCATAAGGTTAAATCTCACAGGATCCAGGGTGAGGTATCTAAATGGATACAAAATTGGCTTCTTGACAGTAATCAGTAATCTCTAAACTGTCTGTGCTTTATATGCTCTGTCTGAGGCCAGAACTCTCCATTCACCTGACGAAGGGACTAACCCCGAAAGCTTGTGAGTCTATTATCAAATAAATCGGCTGGACTAAAACCTGGTGTTGTCAGACTTTTTACTGTGTTCTTGACAGAAGCCAGAGGGTGGTTGTAGAGAGTTGTTTTTCAAACTGGAGGCCTGTGACCAGCGGTGTGCCTCAGGGATCAGTGCTGGGCCCACTGTTATTTGTCATTTATATTAATGATTTGGATGAGAATATAGGAAGCATGGTAAGTTTGCAGATGACACCAAGATTGGTGGCATAGTGGACAGTGAAGAAAGTTATCTCCAATTGCAACGGGATCTTGATCAACTGGGCCAGTGGGCTGACGAATGGCAGATGGAGTTTAATTTAGATAAATGCGAGATGATGCATTTTGGTAGATTGAACCAGGGCAGGACTTACTCAGTTAACGGTAGAGCGTTAGACAGAGTTACAGAACAAAGAGATCTAGGGGTACAGGTTCAAAGCTCCTTGAAAGCGAGTCACAGGTGGACAGAGTGGTGAAGGAGGCATTCAGCATGCTTGGTTTCATTGGTCAGAACATTGAATACGGGAGTTGGGACGTCTTGTTGAAGTTGTACAAGACATTGGTAAGGCCACACTTGAAATACTGTGTACAGTTCTGGTCACCCTATTATAGAAAGGATATTATTAAACTAGAAAGAGTGCAGAAAAGATTTACTAGGATGCTACCGGGACTTGATGGATTGAGTTATTCGGGGAGGCTGGATAGACTGGGACGTTTTTCCTCTGGAGTGTAGGAGGCTGAGGGGTGATCTTATAGAGGTCTGTAAAATAATGAGGGGCACAGATCAGCTAGATAGTCAATATCTTTTCCCAAAGGTAGGAGAGTCTAAAACTAGAGGGTATAGGTTTAAGGTGAGAGGGGAGAGATACAAAAGGGTCCAGAGGGGCAATTCTTTCACACAGAGGGTGGTGAGTGTCTGGAACAAGCTGCCAGAGGCAGTAGTAAAGGAGGGTACAATTTTGTCTTTTAAAAATGACAGCTACATGGGTACGATGGGTACAGAGGGATATGACTAAATGCGGGCAATTGGGATTAGTTTAGGGGTTTAAAAAAAGGGCGGCATGGACAAGTTGGGCTGAAGGGCCTGTTTCCATGCTGTAAACCTCTGTGACTCTATGGAACACAGATTAATTGAGATTAATTAAGAAGGCCAATCATGGTATAGAGTATAAGAGCAAGGAGGTAACGTTGGAGCTGTACAGAGCGTTGGTTAGGCCACAGCTGGAATACTGTGTGCAGTTCCACTCACCTCACTATAGGAAGGAGGTGATTGTAGTAGAGGGGGTACAGAGGAGATTCACCAGGATGGAGCCTGGGATGGAGGATCTGAGCTGTAAGGAGAGAGGCTGGGATTGTTTTCTCTGGGACAGAGAGTGGGGAGAGAGGCTGGGATTGTTTTCTCTGGGACAGAGAGTGGGGAGAGAGGCTGGGATTGTTTTCTCTGGCACAGAGAGTGGGGAGAGAGGCTGGGATTGTTTTCTCTGGGACAGAGAGTGGGGAGAGAGGCTGGGATTGTTTTCTCTGGGACAGAGGGGGGGAGAGAGGCTGGGATTGTTTTCTCTGGGACAGAGGGGGGGAGAGAGGCTGGGATTGTTTTCTCTGGGACAGAGAGTGGGGAGAGAGGCTGGGATTGTTTTCTCTGGGACAGAGAGTGGGGAGAGAGGCTGGGATTGTTTTCTCTGGGACAGAGAGTGGGGAGAGAGGCTGGGATTGTTTTCTCCGGGGCAGAGAGAGGGGAGAGAGGCTGGGATTGTTTTCTCTGGGACAGAGAGTGGGGAGAGAGGCTGGGATTGTTTTCTCTGGGACAGAGAGAGGGGGGAGAGAGGCTGGGATTGTTTTCTCTGGGACAGAGAGAGGGGAGAGAGGCTGGGATTGTTTTCTCTGGGACAGAGAGGGCTGGAGGGGGGAGAGAGGCTGGGATTGTTTTCTCTGGGACAGAGAGTGGGGAGAGAGGCTGGGATTGTTTTCTCTGGGACAGAGAGAGGGGGGAGAGAGGCTGGGATTGTTTTCTCTGGGACAGAGAGGGCTGGAGGGGGGAGAGAGGCTGGGATTGTTTTCTCTGGGACAGAGAGTGGGGAGAGAGGCTGGGATTGTTTTCTCTGGGACAGAGAGAGGGGAGAGAGGCTGGGATTGTTTTCTCTGGGACAGAGAGAGGGGAGAGAGGCTGGGATTGTTTTCTCTGGGACAGAGAGTGGGGAGAGAGGCTGGGATTGTTTTCTCTGGGACAGAGAGAGGGGAGAGAGGCTGGGATTGTTTTCTCTGGGACAGAGGGGGGAGAGAGGCTGGGATTGTTTTCTCTGGGACAGAGAGGGCTGAGGGGGGAGATGATTGAGGTGTGTAAGATTATGAGGGGTATGGACTGGGTGAGCAGGGAGCAGCTGTTCCCCTGGGATGAGGGGTCGGTCACGAGGGGGTAGAGTTTTAGGGTGAGGGACAGGAGATTCCGAGGGGATTTGAGAAAAACCTTTTCACTGAGAGGGTGATGGGAATCTGGAATGTGCTGCCTGGGAAGGTAGTGGAAGCTGGAAACCTCACAACCTTTAAAAAATATTTGGATAAACACTTGAAATATCAAAATATTCGAGGATATGGGATTAGTGAGGAAATGGGATTAGTGTGATTTTAGTGGTAGTTATTGTCGGTACAGACTCGATGGGCTGAAGGGACTTTCCTGTCCTGTGTGACTGTATGAACTCAGGAATTATCCACTATGTTATACAAAGAACATAGAGAAAACAAAATTACAGCACAGGAACAGGCCCTTCGGCCCTCCAAACCTGTGCTGACCATGATACCCTAACTAAACAAACCCTTCTGCCCTTACCCAGTCCGTATCCCTCTACTCCCTCCCTATTCATGGACCCATCCAGATGCCTCTTAAATGTTGCTGATGTTCCTGCTTCCACCGCCTCCTCTGGCAGCGCGTTCCAGGCACCCACCACTCTCTGTGTGAAAAACTTCCCCCGCACATCCCCCTTAAACTTTCCCTCTCACCATGAACCTGTGCCCCCGCCTCGCCTGCCACACCGCCCCCCCCCCAACCCCGTGTAATTGACATTCCCACCCTGGGGAAAAGCCTCTGACTATCCACCCTGTCTGTGCCTCTCATCATATTGTAAACCAGGTCTCCCCTCAGCTTCCATCCTTCCAGTGAAATCAATCCTAGTTTATTTAACCTCTCCTCATAACCAACACCCTCGAGACCCGCAGCACCCTGGTGAACCTTCTCTGCCCTCTCTCCAAAGCTTCTGCATCCTTCTGGCAGTGTGGGTGACCAGAACTGCACGCAATGCTCCAAATACAGCCTAACCAAGGTTTTATAGAGCTGCAATATCACTTCTGAACTCTGCTCATCAATGCCAAGGCTGATGAAGATAAGTGTGCCATCTGCCTTCTTAGTCGCCCTGGCCTCCTGTGTTGCCACAAAACTGTAGTGTGCTTCATAATTCAGCAGAATACAGTATTACAGAGTACAGTGTAATTCAGCAGAATACAGTATTACAGAGTACAGTGTAATTCAGCACAATACAGTATTACACAGAGTACAGTGTAATTCAGCAGAATACAGTATTACACAGAGTACAGTGTAATTCAGCAGAACACAGTATTACAGAGTACAGTGTGATTCAGCAGAATACAGTATTACACAGAGTATAGTGTAATTCAGCAGAATACAGTATTACAGAGTACAGTGTAATTCAGCAGAATACAGTATTACACAGAGTATAGTGTAATTCAGCAGAATACAGTATTAGAGTACAGTGTGATTCAGCAGAATACAGTATTACACAGAGTATAGTGTAATTCAGCAGAATACAGTATTACAGAGTACAGTGTGATTCAGCAGAATACAATATTACACAGAGTACAGTGTAATTTAGCAAAATACGATATTATGCATGCTGTACTTGCCCTGGGAGTGGTTGGTGGGGGACAGACTGTGTACAAAGCACAAAAGGCTGGGTATATGGGTGAATGTTTTTGATGTTGTTTGAAGGACACTTTCAGATACAGAGCGTATTCAGGAGTGAATCTCAGTTCACAGTCAGCAATGTGGGAAGAAGGAGTGCAGGGAATCGAATGCATGATAAATGATTCAGGATGTACCTGAATATACAATAAGTTCATGTCAGTGCAGGGCAAACCACTGCCTTTACTGATAGCTTGGAATCTTTCGAATCAGTGCATCTTGCATTCAGTTTTCTCTGATCTCTGCCTTGCTCTCATCCTCAAATCCCTTCCTCGCCCCCTCCCTCCCTATTTCTGTAACCTCCTCCAGCCCCTACAATTCTCATCCTCCTGTACAAATCCCTCCCTCGCCCCCTCCCTCCCTATCTCTGTAACCTCCTGCACCCCCTGTGACAGACAGAAAGAAAGAGACTGAGGCAGACAGACAGACAGAAAGGGGACTGAGAGAGAGACAGAAAGAGAGTGTGTGAGAGAGGGAGACGGAGGCAGATAGACAGACACAGAGGGGGAGTGAGAGAGGCAGAGAGAGAGAGTGACAGGCAGACATAGAGAAACAGAAAGAGAGAGAAACACACAGAAACTGAGAGAGATTTACACAGAGAGAGATGAGAAAGATAGAGAGAAAAACAGAGAAAGGCAGAGAATGATGAGAGAGTGAGAAACACAAGACAGAGAGAGTGAGAGTGTGGTTTTTGGGGAGAGGCAGAGAGAGGAGGTGTCCCTGTTTCTTGGTGCTCTGTCACTTTTCTCTCAGCTCATGTCCCACCCCTGTTGCCCCCGATGATGTCCTGTCCTTATCCTGTGGCTGGTTGTTTTCTTGCCTCCTGGGCCTTTTCCTGCTTGAAAATTATATCTTATAATTTGTGTCGGTTTTTTCTTGTGTGGGGTGGAGGGGGGGGTGGAGAGTGGAGGGGGGTGGAGGGGGGGGGGTGGAGAGTGGGGGGGAGTGGAGAGTGGGTGGGGGGTGGAGAGTCGGGGGGGATGGAGAGTGGAGGGGGTGGAGAGTGGCGGGGTGCTGCCTCTCTGTGGCAGGCAGAATAGGCATGGGGAGAGATCACAGGGAAACAGAGTGATGGTCTGCTTCTGTTGTGTTTTAGGTGGTTGTGGGGGGGTGGGGAGAGGTGGTTGTTGAGGGGGTGTGTGTTAGGAGGAGGGGGCTGCTAGGTTGGGGGGTTAATGTGTTTCCAGGAGCTGGGATGGATGTCCAAGCGGTGTGTGTGTTGGAGAGTGGTTGTGTTGGGGGGGTTCCCTGGCTGGGGGGAGCTTTTGTGTCTGTTACTGAGTCAGATTCTGTTTTTTCAGGGAGGGCTTTGGGGGGGAGGTTTTGTTTGTGGGTGGGCTACTGAGGGGGCAGTGGGAGGGCTACTGAGGGGGCAGTGGGAGGGCTACTGAGGGGGCAGTGGGAGGGCTACTGAGGGGGCAGTGGGAGGGCTACTGAGGGGGCAGTGGGTGGGCTACTGAGGGGGCAGTGGATGGGCTACTGAGGGGGTAGTGGGAGGGCTAATGAGGATGTGGGGGGGATGGGGCAAGAGGTCAGGCGGTGGGAAAAAAGGTCATGGGTGTTTCCTGAAAGGGATGTTGGTGGGCCGGTGAGCCTTACATCAGTGGTAGGGAAATTATTGGAGAGGATTCTTTGAGACTGGATTTACTCTCACTTGGAAATAAGTGGATGTATTAGTGAGAGGCAACATGGTTTTGTGAAGGGGAGGTCATGTCTCACTAACTTGATCGAGTTCTTCGAGGAAGTGATGAAGATGATTGATGAGGGTAGGGCGGTGGATGTTGTCTACATGGACTTCAGTCAGGCCTTTGACAAGGTCTCTCATGGCAGACTGGTGCAGAAGGTGAAGTCACCTGGATCAGAGGTGAGCTGGCAAGGTGGATACAAAACTGGCTCGGTCATAGAAGACAGGGTAGCAGTGGAAGGGTGTGTTTCTGAATGGAGGGCTGTGACAAGTGGTGTTCCTCAGGGATCAGTGCTGGGACCTTTGCTGTTTGTAATATATATAAATGAGTTGGAGGAAAATGTAACTGGTTTGATTAATAAGTTTGCGAATGTCACGAAGGTTGGTGGATTTGTGGATAGCGATGAGGATCATCAGAGGATACAGCAGGGTATAGATCAGTTGGAGACTTGGGCGGAGAGATGGCAGATGGAGTTTAATCCGGACAAATGTGAGGGAATACATCTTGGAAGGTCTAATACAAATAGGAAATAAACAGCAAATGGCAGAACCCTTAAGAGTATTGATTGGCAGAGGGATCTGGGTGTACAGGTACACAGGTCACTGAAAGTGGCAATGCAGGTGGAGAAGGTAGTCAAGAAGGCATACGGCATGCTTGCCTTCATCGGCCAGGGCACTGAGTTTAAAAATTGGCAAGTCATTTTTGACACTTTATAGAACCTGAGTTAGGCCACACTTGGAATATAGTGTTCAATTCTGGTCACCACACTGCCAGAAGGATGTGGAGGCTTTGGAGAGGGGACAGAAAAGATTTACCAGGATGTTGCCTGGTGTGGAGGGCATTAGCTATGAGGAGAGGTTGGAGAAACTTGGTTTGTTCTCACTGGAGCAACGGAGGTTGAGGGGAGTCCTGATAGAAGTCTACAAGATTATGAGAGGCATGGACAGAGTGAATAGTCAGAAGCTTTTTCCCAGGGCGGAAGAGTCAATTACTCGGGGGCACAGGTTTAAGGTGTGAGGGACAAGGTTTAAAGGAGATGTACGAGGCAGATTTTTTACACAGAGGGTGGTGGGTGCCTGGAACTCGCTGCCGGGGGAGGGAGTGGAAGTGGATACGATAGTGAGTTTCAAGGGGCATCTGGACAAATCCATGAATAGGACGGGAATAGAGGGATATGGTCCCTGGAAGGATAGAGGGTTTTAGTTCAGTCAGGGGCAGCATGGTCAGTGCAGGCTTGGAGGGGCCGAAGGGCCTGTTCCTGTGCTGGAATTTTCTCTGTTCTTTGGTTGTTTATTGAAGGGTTTGTTGCCCTCCCCTGTGTCTGTCTGTTAGGGTGGGTGGGTGTCGGGGCTCTCAGAGCTGGTGGAATGGGGTGACTTTGTGGGTGTGTTATGTTGTGGTGTGGATTTGGCTGGTACGTATTGGGTTGGTGTCGGGACACTAGTTGGTGCAGTAAGTTGGTGTAGGGATACTCCCGTTTATTTAGAAGGTTTATGGGTTTGGTATGAGGATGGGTCTTTTGCTGGTATTGCAAAAATTACTCCATCAGCAATGAATTTGTTTATTTGTTAATTAAAGAGTGTCCCCAGTGAGCTTCCATTAACAATGTAATGAAGTTACTGTGGAAGGGTAAACTGAGGAAGAATTTAGCATGGCCAATCCACCTTTGTTAGCGGTAATGAGTCAGTCTGTAACCAGGTTTCTCCCATTGTTCCTGACGCTCAAGTACTGAAAGATTGACAGTTTCCCCCAGAGCTGCCTGTGGATTCCACCCGGTCACCATGTGGTCGCAGTGTCATCCATGCAGAGTTACACATTTCAATTTCAGTTTTTAAGAGTTTACACATCTTCGCATGGATTACATCATCCGTTCCAACAGATTCCCATAACTGTCCAATTGTCCCTTCTAATGAAGGTGAAACGATAGCGATCCCTGGGTCGGACACAATGTCTGAGGATCGTGTGTGTTTTATTTAAAAAATTTTGCTCACTCTGTGTGAGAGAGAGAGAGAGAGCGAGAGAGACAAACAGAGAGAGAGAGAGAGACAGAGAGAGAAAGACATAGAGAGAGACAGAGAGAGAGTGAGAGAGAGAGACAGCGAGAGAGAGACAGACAGACAGAGAGAGAGGGAGAGAGAGAGAGAGACAGAGACAGAGAGAGAGAGAGACAGAGAGAGACAGCACAAAGAACAAGACAGCGACATCAAACTACTGCGCACCACATGGAGAATTAATTTAATGTGGAACTCTAGGGATTGGAGATGAGAAGATAATGAAGTGACGGTGAGACAGCTTTGCTCCTTAAGCTACAACATCACATCTCTCAGCAGGAACTGTCAGAAAGTCATTTTGTCTCTCTGATACAGAAAGTTCCAGCAACCACAGTCCCAATATCAACACACTGTAACACTGCCCTTCCAGCAAGAGTCATCAGTCTCCAAAATTAACCCATCGACACTGTCCCCATCAAACACATTAAGAAATCTTACAACACCAGGTTCAAGCCCAACAGGTGGATTTGGTAACACGAGCTTTCGGACTCCCCCTCTTTCTTCACGTGACTACCAAATTAACCTGTTGGACATTAACCTGAAGTTGTAAGACTTCTTATTGTGTTTACCCCAGTCCAATGCCAGCATCTCCACATCACGACTACCATCAGCACCAAAAAACACTCCCAGGACAGGTACAGCACGGGGTTAGATACAGAGTAAAGCTCCCTCTACACTGTCCCCCCATCAAACACTCCCAGGACAGGTACAGCACGGGGTTAGATACAGAGTAAAGCTCCCTCTACACTGTCCCCATCAAACACTCCCAGGACAGGTACAGCACGGGGTTAGATACAGAGTAAAGCTCCCTCTACACTGTCCCCATCAAACACTCCCAGGACAGGTACAGCACGGGGTTAGATACAGAGTAAAGCTCCCTCTACACTGTCCCCACCAAACACTCCCAGGACAGGTACAGCACGGGGTTAGATACAGAGTAAAGCTCCCTCTACACTGTCCTCATCAAACACTCCCAGGACAGGTACAGCACGGGGTTAGATACAGAGTAAAGCTCCCTCTACACTGTCCTCATCAAACACTCCCAGGACAGGTACAGCACGGGGTTAGATACAGAGTAAAGCTCCCTCTACACTGTCCCCACCAAACACTCCCAGGACAGGTACAGCACGGGGTTAGATACAGAGTAAAGCTCCCTCTACACTGTCCCCATCAAACACTCCCAGGACAGGCACAGCACGGAGTTAGATACAGAGTAAAGCTCCCTCTACACTGTCCCCCATCAAACACTCCCAGGACAGGTACAGCACGGGGTTAGATACAGAGTAAAGCTCCCTCTACACTGTCCCCCCATCAAACACTCCCAGGACAGGGACAGCACGGGGTTAGATACAGAGTAAAGCTCCCTCTACACTGTCCCCCATCAAACACTCCCAGGACAGGTACAGCACGGGGTTAGATACAGAGTAAAGCTCCCTCTACACTGTCCCCCCATCAAACACTCCCAGGACAGGTACAGCACAGGGTTAGATACAGAATAAAGCTCCCTCTACACTGTCCCCCCATCAAACACTCCCAGGACAGGGACAGCACGGGGTTAGATACAGAGTAAAGCTCCCTCTACACTGTCCCCACCAAACACTCCCAGGACAGGTACAGCACGGGGTTAGATACAGAATAAAGCTCCCTCTACACTGTCCCCCCATCAAACACTCCCAGGACAGGGACAGCACGGGGTTAGATACAGAGTAAAGCTCCCTCTACACTGTCCCCCCATCAAACACTCCCAGGACAGGTACAGCACGGGGTTAGATACAGAGTAAAGCTCCCTCTACACTGTCCCCATCAAACACTCCCAGGACAGGGAAACTGATTGGGAGAAGAAGGGAATAACTGATTTTAAACCGTGCAGTTTTGTTCAGGAGATTGATAAACTGGTTTAGCAATGCTGACAGGTTAAGCACAGATGGGCTGAAGTGGACTATATCTCAAGCATTCTACTGAGCATATGTGCTGCGTTCTCAAAACAGGATGTCACTTCTGGCGTGACGCACTTTTCAATAAATTAACAGTTGATGCTGCAGATAGACACAGGGCAAGAGGACACAAAAGTTGAAGGAGATTCTTATTCACTGACTGTACCTTTCTCTCTCCGTACACTGACTGGTGTCTCTCAGTCCCCCCTCTCTCTCTCAGGGAGATATCTGTACACTGACTGGTGTCTCTCAGTCCCCCCTCTCTCTCAGGGAGATATCTGTACACTGACTGGTGTCTCTCAGTCCCCTCTCTCTCTCTCAGGGAGATATCTGTACACTGACTGGTGTCTCTCCGTCCCCGCTCTCTCTC
Organism: Carcharhinus amblyrhynchos; assembly: GCF_965287045.1. NCBI lineage: Eukaryota > Metazoa > Chordata > Chondrichthyes > Carcharhiniformes > Carcharhinidae > Carcharhinus > Carcharhinus amblyrhynchos. Next base: position 88,800 of record NW_027650348.1, read on the forward strand.
TCTCAGAGAGATATCTGTACACTGACTGTCTCTCAGTCCCCTCTCTCTCTCAGGGAGATATCTGTCCACTGACTGATGTCTCTCAGACCCCCCTCTCTCTTTGTGCACTGACTGGTATAAGAACATAAGAAATAGGAGCAGGAGTAGGCCATCTAGCCCCTAGAGCCTGCCCTGCCATTCAATAAGATCATGGCTGATCTGAAGTGGATCAGTTCCACTTACCCGCTCTCTCCCCATAACCCTTAATTCCCTTATCGGTTAAAAATCTATGACTTAAACATATTCAATGAGGTAGCCTCCACTGCTTCAAGGGGCAGAGAATTCCAAAGATTCACTACCCTCTGGGAGGAAAAGTTCCTCCTCAATTCTGTTCTAAATTGACTCCCCCTTATTTTGAGGCTGTGTCCTCTAGTTCTGGTTTCCTTTCTGATCGGGAAGAATCTCTCCGCCTCTACCCTACCTAGCCCCTTCATTATCTTATATGTCTCCATAAGATCCCCCCTCAGCCTTCTAAACTCCAACGAGTACAGACCCAGTCTATTTAATCTCTCCTCATAAGCTAACCCCATCATCTCTGGTATCAGCCTGGTGAACCTCCTCTGCACTCCCTCCAAGGCCAATATATCCTTTCACAAATAAGGGGACCAAAACTGCACACAGTACTCCAGCTGCGGCCTCATCAGTGCCCTGTACAGTTGCAGCAAGACCTCTCTGCTTTTATATTCTATCCCCCTTGCTATAAAGGCCAGCATCCCATTTGCCTTCTTGATCACCTGCTGCACCTGCAGACTGGGTTCCTGTGACTCATGCACAAGGTCCCTCTGCACCGTAGCATGTTGTAATTTTTCACCATTTAAATAATAGTCCATTTTACTATTATTCCTTCCAAAGTGGATAACCTCACACTTGCCAACGTTATACTCCATCTGCCAGATCCTCGCCCACTCGCTCAGCCTATCCAAATTTCTCTGCAGACTTTCCGCGTCCTCCACACAATTCGCTTTCCACTCATCTTTGTGTCATCAGCAAAATTTGTTACCCTAAACTCGGTCCCCTCCTCCAGATCATCTATGTATATGGTAAACAGTTGAGGCCCCAGCACCGATCCCTGCAGCACTCCACTAGTCACCAACTGCCAACCAGAAAAGCACCCATTTATTCTTTCAGTCCTCTCTCTCTCTCAGGGAGATATCTGTACACTGACTGGTGTCTCTCAGTCCCCTCTCTCTCTCAGGGAGATATCTCTATACTGACTGGTGTCTCTCAGTCCCCCCTCTCTCTCAGGGAGATATCTGTACACTGACTGGTGTCTCTCAGTCCCCTCTCTCTCTCAGGGAGATATCTGTACACTGACTGGTGTCTCTCAGTTGCCTCTCTCTCTCTCAGGGAGATATCTGTACACTGACTGGTGTCTCTCAGTTCCCTCTCTCTCTCAGGGAGATATCTGTACACTGACTGGTGTCTCTCAGTTGCCTCTCTCTCTCTCAGGGAGATATCTGTACACTGACTGGTGTCTCTCAGTTCTCTCTCTCAGGGAGATATCTGTCTTTGTTGGGAAGGATTGATGAACGAACACTAATCACGGTCACCTTGGGTTTTCTGAGAGTTGTAAAAGCATCCAGAAGAATTAAATTAATCCATGCCAAATTAAAAAGTGCCTTGTATTGCAGATAATCTCCTAGCAATTGCAGGCTTTCATTTCTCTTGTAAATATTGGATTTTGTGTGGGAGAAGTGTGAGTTCTAACCTTAACCTGCTCATACTTTCTGAAATTATTTCAACCAACTAACTTACGTTAATTAATACTGAGTTCCATAATCCAGACTGACACCATCTGCCCCCCACCCCCCCGCCCCCCGGTGCCAGTACTGAGGGAGTGCTGCACTGTCGGGGGTAGATGTATATACTCTAGGATTTGAGCTCCATAATCCAGGCTGACACTCTGGAATCCATCATTAAAGAAGAAATAGCAGGACATCTGGAAAAGAATGGTTCGATCAAGCAGACGCGGCATGGATTCAAGAAGGGAGAGTCGTATTTGACAAATTTACTGGATTTTTCTGAAGATGTAGTGAGTGCGGTAGACAGAGGGGAGCCAGAAGATGTGCTGTTTTTAGATTTCCAGAAGGCATTCGATGAAGTGCCTCACAAAAGGTTGCTGCAAAAGATTACAGTACACGGAGTTGGGGGTAAAGTGTTAGCATGGATTGAGGATTGGTTATCTAACAGGAAGCCAAGAGTTGGTATCAATGGGTGCTTTTCTGGTTGGCAGTTGGTGACTAGTGGAGCGCCGCAGGGATCGGTGCTGGGTCCTCAGCTATTTACCATTTATACAGACGATCTGGAGGAGGGAACCGAGCGTAGGGTAACAAAGTTTGCTGTTGACACAAAGATGAGTGGGAAAGCGAATTGTGTGGAGGACGCGGAAAGTCTGCAGAGAGATTTTGATAGGCTGAGCGAGTGGGCGAGGATCTGGCAGATGGAGTATCACGTTAGCAAACGTGAGGTTATCCACTTTGGAAGGGATAATAGTAAAATGGACTATTATTTAAATGGTGAAAAATTACAACATGCTATGGTGCAGAGGGACCTAGGGGTCCTTGTGCATGAGTCACAGGAACCCAGTCTGCAGGTGCAGCAGGTGATCAAGAAGGCAAATGGAATGGTGGCCTTTATAGCGAGGGGGATAGAATATAAAAGCAGAGAGGTCTTGCTGCAACTGTACAGGGCACTGGTGAGGCCGCAACTGGAGTACTGTGGGCGGTTTTGGTCCCCTTATTTGCGAAAGGATATATTGGCCTTGGAGGGAGTACAGGGAAGGTTCACCAGGTTGATACCAGAGATGAGGGGGTTAGCTTATGAGGAGAGATTGAGTAGACTGGGTCTGTACTCGTTGGAGTTTAGAAGGCTGAGGGAGGATCTTATGGAGACATATAAGATAATGAAGGAGCTAGACAGGGTAGAGGCGGAGAGATTATTTCAGGGTAGAGGCAGAGAGGAAATAAGAACTGGAGGGCACAGCCTCAAAATAAGGGTGGGTCAGTTTAGAACAGAGTCGAGGAGGAACTTCTCTCAGAGGGTAGTGAATCTTTGGAATTCTCTGCCCATTGAAGCAGTGGAGGCTACCTCGTTAAATATATTTAAGTCACGGGTAGATAGATTTCTGATCAATAAGGGAATTAAGGGTTATGGGGAGCAAGCGGGTAAGTGAAACTGAACCATTACAAGATCAGCCATGATCTTATTGAAGGGCAGGGCAGGCTTGAGGGGTTAGTTGGCCTACTCCTGCTCCTATTTCTTATGTTCTTGTGAGTACCGCACTGTCGGGGGTAGATGTATATACTCTAGGATTTGAGCTCCATAATCCAGGCTGACACTCTCACCCGGTGTCAGTACTGAGGGAGTGCTGCACTGTCGGGGGTAGATGTATATACTCTAGGGTTTGAGCTCCATACTCCAGGCTGACACTCCCCCTCAAGTGTAACTAGGGCAGCACAGTGGCACAGTGGTTAGCACTGCTACCTCACAGTGCCAGTGACTCCGGTTTGAATACTGGCTTGGGTCACTGTCTGTGTGGAGTTTGCACCTTCTCCACGTGTCTGCGTGGGTTTCCTCTGGGTACTCCAGTTTCCTCCCGCAGGTTAGATGGATTGGCCTTGCTAAGTTGATTCTAGTAAGTAGTCTCACAACACCAGGTTAAA
>NW_027650348.1:97500-101815 GCF_965287045.1 Carcharhinus amblyrhynchos
GTGTTTGATGGGGACAGTGTAGAGGGAGCTTTACTCTGTATCTAACCCCCTGCTGTACCTGTCCTGGGAGTGTTTGATGGGGGACAGTGTAGAGGGAGCTTTACTCTGTATCTAACCCCGTGCTGTACCTGTCCTGGGAGTGTTTGATGGGGGACAGTGTAGAGGGAGCTTTACTCTGTATCTAACCCCGTGCTGTACCTGTCCTGGGAGTGTTTGATGAGGACCATGTAGAGGGAGCTTTACTCTGTATCTAACGCCGTGCCCCCTCTCTCTCTCCTCTAGGTAGGGAAGTGGGAACAGGGCTCTCTCACGTTGAAATACCCTGTGTGGTCCCGTTACGGGATGTTCCTTCAGCCAGTGGATAATGATAATCACTTGACAGTGGTGACCCTGGAGGAACGTCCCTTTGTGATTGTGGAGGACATCGACCTGGCCAGCGGGACCTGCATCCGTGATTCTGTTCCCTGTCGAAAGCAGCTGAACCGAACTGGGAGGTAGGTGTCCCTTGCTCCCTCCAATCTTTCACCCCTGCACCCTCTGTGAACACATCTCAAACAGTCCACTCTGCTTACCACTCAGAGAATGGCCTGGGGGCACTCTTCTCTCGAAAAGACCTCACTCAGATCTTTAAGATGACACAGGGGGTTTCGAGGGGGTTGACGTAGAAAAGATGTTTCCATATTTCAACCAATTCAGGGCCCCGCACTTCCGGAAGTACATCAAGAATTCAGAGAGAGATTTTTAAAATTCGTTGACTGGGATGTGGGTGTTGCTGGACCGGGCTAGGATTTACTGCTCAGCCCCAGAGGAAGAGTGGGTGTGTCACCATCCTGAATCTGCTGCAGTCTCATATGGTGTGGGTACACCCACAGTGCTATTAGGGAGGGAGTTCCAGGATTTTGACCCAGTGACAGTGAGGGAACGGCCGATATATTTCCAAGTCAGGATGGTGTGTGTGGGGCTCGGAGGGGGAACTTGCAGGTGGTGGTGTTCCCCATGTGTCTGCTGCCCTTGTCCTTCTAGGTGGTAGAGGTGGCGGGTTTGGAAGGTGCTGTGGAAGGAGCCTTGGTGAGTCACTGCAGTGCATCTTGTAGATGGTACACACGGCTGCCTCTGTGTGTCGGTGGTGGAGGGAGTGAATGTTGAGGGTGGGGGTTAGTGTGTCGATTGAGTGGGGGCTGCTTTGTCCTGGATGGTGTCGAGCTTCTCGAGTGTTGTTGGGAGCCGCACTCATCCAGGCAAGTGGAGAGTATTCCATCACACTCCTGACTTGTGTCCTTGTAGATGTGGGCAGGCTTTGGGGGGGAGTCAGGAGGTGAGTTACTCTCTGCAGGATTCCCAGCGTCTGACTTGCTCTGGTGGCCACAGTATTTATATGGCTGGGTTTCAGTTTCTGGTCAATGGTAACACCCAGGATGTTGATAGCAGGGGATTCAGTGATGGTCACACCATTGAATGTCAAAGGGGGAGATGGTTAAATCCTCTCTTATTGGGAAGGGGGAGGGGGAGAGGGGAGGGGGAGGGGGAGAGGGGAGGGGGAGGTGGTGAGGGAGAGGAGGATGGGGAGGGGCAAAGGGGGAGAGCGGAGGGAGAGGGGACAGGGAGGGGGAGAGGAAAGGGGGAGAGTGGAGGGAGTGAGAGGAGGAGGGGAGAGTAAGGGAAGGGGGGAGGGAGAGTGGGGGAGAGGGAGAGGGGAAGGAGATGAGGACGGGAGACAGAAGGGGAGGAGGAGGGAGGGGGGTGGGAGAGGGAGAAGGGGGAGGCACAGGGGAGGGGAGAGGGAAAGGAGGGGAGGAGAGGGAGAGAAGTGGGGAAGGGAGTAGATTGCTGATTGGCCATTAAGGGGTTGTGAGATTTTATCTGATGTAATGACTTTCCTCAAACTTCCTTCCCTTCCACCTCCCCCCACCATCACCCCCTCTCCCCTACCTCCCCGGATTCCTACCAACCCCACCACCCCCTGACCTGCATTCCCTGCACAGTACGATCCCAGATGGCAAAATGTTCAGTAAGAAGTGTTGCAAAGGTTTCTGCATCGACATCCTGAAGCGGCTGGCCAAGACCATTGGGTTCTCCTACGACCTCTACCTGGTGACCAATGGCAAACATGGAAAGAAGATTCACGGCATTTGGAATGGGCTGATTGGAGAGGTAGAGTCACCCTTTAATCTCTTCCATCTCAAACACCATCCCCTTTCCCAGTCTCTAACCCCAGGCTCCCAAGCAAACCTTGACCTTTGGCCACAGACAGTCTCAGGTGTAAGAGTCCAAGAATTCCACCGGTAGATTAGGGAGATGATGTGGAGATACCGGCGTTGGACGGGGGTAAACACAGTAAGATGTCTCACAACACCAGGTTAAAGTCCAACAGGGTTATTTGGTAGCACAAGCTTTCAGAATGCTGCTCCTTCATCAGGTGAGCAAGACTCCGAAAGAGAGGGATTTGAACAGGAGGATGAGAATTGTAGGGGCTGGAGGAGGTTACAGAGATAGGGAGGGAGGGGGTGAGGAAGGGATTTGAACAGGAGGATGAGGATTGTAGGGACTGGAGAAGATTATGTCAGCAGGTCTTAATGATTTCATCGCATATTGTTTCTGTCCTTGAGGGAATAGGACAGGGAGAGAGACAGGGAGAGAGAGAGATAGAGAGAGACAGAGGGAGAGAGACAGGGAGAGAGAGAGACACAGAGAGAGAGAGACAGGGAGAGAGAGAGACGGAGAGAGAGAGAGATAGAGAGAAAGAGACAGGGAGAGAGACAGAGGGAGAGAGACAGAGGGAGAGAGAGAGAGAGAGAGAGAGACAGGGGGAGAGAGAGAGAGGGAAATACACATTGGACAAGCAAGAATTTGGGAAGGTAGATATCAGTACTGAGGGGTGAGCCTTCTCTATCTGCTTGGGGAGAGGGGGACGGGGATGGGTGCTTGCCTTCATCTCTCTTATTGTCTCTCTCTCTCTCTCTCCTTCTCTTTCTATCTCTCTCTCTCTGTCTGTCCCTCTCTCTCTCCCTGTCTCTCTATTTCTGTCTCTCTGTCTCGCTATCTCTGTCTTGCTATCTCTCTCTCTCTGTCTCTCGCTCTGTCTGTCCCTCTCTCTCTCCCCGTCTCTCTATTTCTGTCTCTCTCTCTCTTTCTCACTATCTCTGTCCCTCTCTCTCTTTCTCGCTATCTCTGTCCCTCTCTCTCTTTCTCGCTATCTCTGTCTCTCTCTATGTCTGTCTCTGTCTCTTTGTCTCTCCCCATCTCTCTCTGTCTCTCTCTCCCTCTATCTCTCTCCGTGTGAAGGTGGTTTATAAGCGAGCGGACATTGCCATCGGCTCCCTCACCATAAATGAGGAACGTTCTGAGATTGTTGACTTCTCCGTCCCCTTCGTGGAGACCGGCATCAGCGTAATGGTCGCCCGGAGCAACGGCACCGTCTCTCCCTCTGCCTTCCTCGGTAGGTCTCGCGTCGCGGAGAGGGAGTGTGAGAGAGAGAGACAGATAGACAGAGACACAGAAACATAGAAACTAGTAGCAGGAGGCGGCCATTTGGCCCTTCCAGCCTGCTCTGCCATTCATTTTGATCATGGCTGATCATCGAATTCAATATCCTGATCCCCCTCCCCCCAATATCCCTCAATCCCTTTAGTCCCAAGAGTGAAATCTAATTTCTTCCTGGAATCTCACAATGTTTTGGCCTCAACTCCTTTCTGTGGGAGTGAATTCCACACATTCCCCACCCTCTGGGTGAAGAAATTTCTCCTCACCTCAGTTCTAAAAGGTTTACCCCTTATCCTCAAACTCTGACCCCTAGTTCTGGACTCCCCCCACCATTGGGAACATTCTTTCTGAATCTACCCTGTCTAACCCTGTTAGAATTTTATAAGTTTCTATCAGACCCCCTCTCACTCTTCGAAACTCTGATGAATGGGATGGATAGGATAGAGGTGGAGAGACTCTTCCCGCTCAAAAAAGACAGTAGGACTAGGGGGCACAGCCTCAAGATAAAGGAGAGGCGGTTTAGAACGGAGTTGAGGAGGAACTTCTTCACTCAAAGGGTGGTGAATCTCTGGAATTCTCTGCCCGTTGAAGTGGTGGAGGCTGCCTCACTAAATATTTTTAAGAAGCGGGTTGATGGGTTTTTGATAAGAGAAGGGATTGAGGGTTATGGGGAGAGGGCGGGAAAGTGGAACTGAGCAGCGACAGATCAGCCATGATCTTATTGAATGGCGGGGCAGGCTCGAAGGGCTAGATGGCCTACTCCTGCTCCTATTTCTTATGTTCTTATGTTCTTATGTAATATAATCCTAACCCACTCAGTCTCTCCTCATATGAC
>NW_027650349.1:0-22500 GCF_965287045.1 Carcharhinus amblyrhynchos
TCTCTCTCTCTCACACACACACACTCTCTCTCTCTCTCTCACACACACACACTCTCTCTCTCTCTCTCACACACACACACTCAATGGGAAACAGGTTCAAATGCATCTACATAGAGGAATCTCCTTGTGCATGAGTCTTAAAAAGTGTGTATGTAAGGTGCAGAATGTTTGAATTTATTATTGTCACATGTATTGGGATACAGTGAAAAGTATTGTTTCTTGCACGTTATACAGACAAAGCATACCGTTCATAGAGAAGGAAAGGAGAGGGTGCAGAATGTAGTGTTACAGTCACAGCGAGGGTGTAGAGAAAGATCAACTTAATGCGAGGTAGGTCCATTCAAAAGTCTGACAGCAGCAGGGAAGAAGCTGTTCTTGAGTCGGTCGGTACGGGACCTCAGACTTTTGTATCATTTTCCCGATGGAAGAAGGTGGAAGAGAGAATGTCCGGGGTGTGTGTGGCGGGGCGGTGGGGGGGGGGGGGGGGGGGTCCTTGATTATGCCGGCTGCTTTTCCCCGAGGCAGCGGAAAGTGTAGACGGAGTCAATGGATGGGAGGCTGGTTTGTGTGATGGGATTGGGCTACATTCACCACCCTTTTGTAGTTCCTTGCGGCCTTGGGCAGAGCAGGAGCCCAGACCAAGCTGTGATACAACCAGAAAGAATGCTTTCTACGGGGCATCTGTAAAAGTTGGTGACAGTCGTAGCGGACATTGCGAATTTCCTTGGCATTTATTGCAAAGGTTTTGGAATATAAAATTGGAGAAGTGTTGTCGCAGTTGGATAGGGCATTGGTGAGACCATGCTTGGAGTTTTGTGTTGAGTTTTGGTCCCTGCTACGCGGAAGGATGTGGTGACACTGGAGGTGGTTCAGTGGATTGGTTCCTGGTTTGGACGGACTGTCGTAGGAGGGGGACGGTTGCGGGGCTTGATAAAATAAATGTTAACTAAACGTTCCCCGGTCTGGAACAGTCTAACACAAGTGGTCAGAGTTGTGGAGTGAGAGGAGGGGGAGGTTCAACACAGACATCAGGAGAAGCTACTTCTCACAGAGGGTTGCGAATCTATGGAACTCATTAATTCTGCACCAACTGCACTCCAGATCAATCACTGAATAACAGTCCCGGAACTCCCTCCCTAACAGCACTGTGGGTGTACCTACCCCACACACGGGGGACTGACTGATGTCCAATAACAATCCCGGAAACTCCCTCCCTAACAGCACCGTGGGTGTACCTACCCCACACACACGGGGGACTGACTGATGTCCAATAACAATCCCGGAACTCCCTCCCTAACAGCACTGTGGGTGTACCTACCCCACACACGGGGACTGACTGATGTCCAATAACAATCCTGGAACTCCCTCCCTAACAGCGCTGTGGGTGTACCTACCCCACACACACGGGGACTGACTGATGTCCAATAACAATCCCGGAACTCCCTCTCTAACAGCACTGTGGGTGTACCTACCCCACACACACGGGGGACTGACTGATGTCCAATAACAGTCCCAGAACTCCCTCCCTAACAGCACCGTGGGTGTACCTACCCTACACACGGGGACTGACTGATGTCCAATAACAATCCCGGAACTCCCTCCCTAACAGCACTGTGGGTGTACCTACCCCACACATGGGGACTGACTGATGTCCAATAACAATCCTGGAACTCCCTCCCTAACAGCACTGTGGGTGTACCTACCCCACACACACTGACTGATGTCCAATAACAATCCCGGAACTCCCTCCCTAACAGCACTGTGGGTGTACCTACCCCACACACACGGGGACTGACTGATGTCCAATAACAATCCCGGAACTCCCTCCCTAACAGCACTGTGGGTGTACCTACCCCACACACACGGGGACTGACTGATGTCCAATAACAATCCCGGAACTCCCTCCCTAACAGCACTGTGGGTGTACCTATCCCGCACACAGGGAGTGCGGTGGGTTCAAGATGGCAGCTCACCCACCACCTTCTTGAGGGGCAATTAGGGATGGGCAATAAATGATGGGGCCTGGCCAGCGAAGGTTGTGTTCCACGAATTAATTAAAAGGAAAATAAGATAAAGTGAGTATCTGACACTCAGACCTCTGGAATGCCACAATGGGCTCAACCTTTTTCCTCAGGTGGAGAAGGTAGCCAAGAAGGCATACGGCAACGGTTGCCTTCATCGGCCGGGGCACTGAGTTTAAAAATTGGCAAGTCATTGTTGCAGCTTTATAGAACCTTAGTTAGGCTGCACTTGGGAATATCGTGTTCAATTCTGGTCACCCACACTACCAGAAGGATGTGGAGGCTTTGGAGAGGGTTACAGAAAAGATTTACCAGGATGTTTGCCCCTGGTACGGAGGGTATTAGCTATGAGGAGAGGTTGGAGAAACTTGGTTTGTTCCCACTGGAAGTTGAGGGGCAACCTGATAGAAGTCTACAAGATTATGAGGGACAGAGTGGACAGTCAGAAGCTTTGTCCCCAGGGTGGAAGAGTCAGTTACTGGGGGGGGGGGCACAGGTTTAAGGTGTGAGGGGCAAGGTTAAAACGAAATGTATGAGGCAAGTTTTTTTTCTGCAGATTATTGTCACATGTATTGGGATACAGTGAAAAGTATTGTTTCTTGCGCGCTATACAAAGCATACCATTCATAGAGGAGAGGGTGCAGAATGTAGTGTTACAGTCACAGCTAGGGTGTAGAGAAAGATCAACTCAATGCGAGGTAGATCCATTCAGGGAAGAAGCTGTTCTTGAGTCGGTCGGTACGTGACCTCAAACTTTTGTATCTTTTTCCCGACGGAAGAAGGTGGAAGAGAGAATGTCCGGGGTGCGTGGGTCCTTGATTATGCCGGCTGCTTTTTCCTGAGGCAGCGGGAAGTGTAGACGGGGTCAACGGATGGGAGGTTGGTTTGCGTGATGGATTGGGCTACGTTCACCACCCTTTTGTAGTTCCTTGCGGTCTTGGGCAGAGCAGGAGCCCAGACCAAGCTGTGATACAACCAGAAAGGATGCTTTCTATGGGGCATCTGTAAGAGTTGGTGAGAGTTGTAGTCGACATGCCAAATTTCCTTAGTCTGCTGAGATATCCATGGACTCTGCCTTGGTCGCATTACATACCTTGACAAGTCTTCTTGTTGTGGATCCCCTGTGAAGGCCCCTTTATGGAGGAATGCGTCCTCACTACGTCAGGGGGGGAACCTGGGGTGGAGGAAAGAGCACACAAACTCCTTCCCCACAATCATAAACTGCACCGGTCCACGGGCTCCCCAGAAACTTGCCCCTTTTGTGATCTTGCAGAGTCTGTGAATCATGCGTGTCTTGTTATAGCCTTTGCATTGACGGCATTTTAGTCCCACGTTCCCGATCTACAGGAACCTGCTGCAGAGCGAGGAGGCCAGAGAAGACAGAGAACCTCCTCGTGAACCTGTTTCTGGCCAACCTTTGCCATTAAGTCAGGCAACAAGGGGGCATCCAACTGTCCTGTACCGCAGCTATACTTGCCACCAGGAGAGGGAGCATAGAAACCCTACAGTAGAGAAAGAGGCCACTCAGCCCATTGAGTCTGCACCGACCACAATCCCACCCAGGTCCTACTCCCACGCATTTTATCCGCTAATCCCTCTAACCTCCACATCTCAGGACACTGAGGGGCAATTTTATTTGCATGGCCAATCAACCTAACCCGCATATCTTTGGACTGTGGGAGGAAACCAGAGCACCCGGAGGAAACCCACGCAGACATGAGAAGAATGTGTGAACTCCACACAGACAGTAACCCAAGCTGGGAATTGAACCCGGGTCCCTGGGGCTGTGAAGCAGCAGTGCTAACCACTGTGCTACCATGCCACCCATGTGGGCACCGTCTGTCGAGGCCTTCTGTCCTCGCTGGGCACTAGAGGGGCTGGGGTATAGTACTGCCCCTTTCAATCACATTTTAAAGTTTCTTTTCTGCTTTGTTATTTTAGTTGGTTCCCACTTTGTGGAGGGCTGCTCTAATTGCTTTGTCCCTGAGTTTTGGTTCACAAACACACACAAAACGCCTTGGTCGTTATTTATTTACTCTCGTGTATCCGACCCTGTTCATTCATGCTTACCTTAGTGGTAAATGCAAGAAACAGGAGGCTAGCAAATGAAGTACTGGTCACTGGCTACCTGCAGTTGTCCTTTACGCTTTACCAGTGGGTACACTTGCACCCACTATCACCTGTCGGGGGGGGGGTTTGCCACGTTAAGAGGGATGACCGGAGTTGCATTTCAGCCAAGACTGTGCTCCAACACCGCCCCAGTTGAGACACGGTGGTTAGCACTGCCGTCTCAGAGCGTCAGGACCCGGATTCGAGTCACTGTCTGTACGGACTCTGCACATTCTCCCCTCTGTGTCTGCGTGGGTTTCCTCCGACACTCCAAAAGACATCTGGGTTAGGTGCTAAATTCTCCCTCAGTGTTACCTGAACAACAGAGACTAGGGGGATTTTCACAGTAACTTCATTGCAGTGTTAATGTAAGCTGAGACTAATAAATAAAGTCCTTTCAGGGCACGCGTATGAGAGAGAGAACAGGATAAAGTATTGAAGTAACAGAGTAATCTTTATTGAAGAATGACACTCGAGAGTGCCTCTTGGCCCTCAGACACGAAACATCCCAGCAGGGTAAACAGTTTGACTGGCTGCTCCTCGTGACTCCCCTCAGTGAGGTGAACCATACTGCTTTCTCCTCCTGAAAAACAATAAATATCTGTGCAGCGTGGGGAGAGGCTGGGGAACAGCTTTCAGGGTGGGTTCTGCATCACAGTGCGCCGCTACGTTCAACCCCCAAGGCAGAGTTTAGTTGTAGGGAAGCGTCACCGTCCCCTCCGTGGCTGTCCTCCTTCTTGCTCTTGTGACCGGACACAATGTCGTCAATACGTAACAGCAAGATGGCCGTCTGCAGGGAAACACAACGCGGTGAGAATAATCCACACCCTCTCCCTGCCCCTCCAGCCCCCTCCCTATCTCTGTAACCTCCTCCAGCCCCTCCGAGATCTTATGCTCCTCAATTCCAACCTCTCGAGCATCCCCCGATTTCCATCGCTCCGCCATTGGCGGCCGTGCCTTCAGATGCCTGGAGGACCCCAAAACTCTCCCCTCCCCTCTCCCAGGAGATGTTTCTTAAAGCCAAGCCATCTGCGTCAAATATTCGATCAGCTTCCCCCACATGTCAAACATTGCCAGATAATGCTCCCACTTTGGGATGTTCCTCAAAAAGGTGCTTCGGAAATAAAACGGGTGTATGAAAACCACAAACCCACTTACCATACCGCTCACTGCTGACACTAACACATCTCAGTGTTCCAATTTACCCACCAGTCATATCTCAAGGGTTAAAAAAAGCTCTCTGCAAACCTCTCACACCTGTGTAATTTGAACTGGACAAACCAAGAGTGAGGAACAAACAGGACAGAGTTGTCTGGGCTTATGGGTTTTACCTTCAAGAGTCCTGCAGCTGAGACACCCATCACACCACAGGCAACTGCTGCCCCTCAATAACTTCTTCCAGAACCATTCAATTCTATCCACACCCACCAACAAGTTTAATTTAATTCCACTTCCAAAGTGGAGGACAAATTGGTCTTGCACAGTTTGCACCAAGACACTGCCTCCTCTCTACTGCATGCAGTTCTGGCCTCCTTTTCTGAGGAAGGATGTTCTTGCCCTCGAGGAGTGCAGTGAAGGTTTACCAGGCTGATTCCGGGGATGGTGGGACTGATTTATGAGGAGAGATTGACCAGGTTAGGGTTGTTTTCACTGGAGTTCAGACAAATGAGGGGAGGAACTCAGAGACTTATAAAATTCTAACAGGACTGGACAGGGTAGATGCGGGAGGATGTTCCCGATGGTGGGGGGAGTCCAGAACCAGGGGGTCACAGTCTGAGGATTGGGGGTAGACCATTTAGGACGGAGACGAGGAGACATTTCTTCACCCGGTGAGCCTGTGGAATCATTCCCACAGGAAGGAATTGATGCCAAAACATTGAATGTATTCAAGAGGCGGCTGGATATAGCACTTGGGGTGAATGGGATCAAAGGTTACGGGGAGAAAGCAGGATTAGGCTACTGAGTTGGACGATCAGCCATGATGGTGATGAATGGCGGAGCAGGCTCGAAGGGCTGAATGGCCTCCTCCTATCTTCTATGTTTAAAAAGAGTAAACCATCCCTGAGGTGTTACGCGCTCTGACAGTATCTGACCCCGAGCCCAGTTTGAGATATCAGGGACAGACAGCACCTTGTCTCTCCACTCCCACCCTCTCTTGCCCCTATGCACCCCATTTCCCACTCGGCGCTCTGCCCAGACTCACCTCGACTGATGTTTTGAACGTCTGTGATTTGACGGTCAGAGGCTCCCAGATGCCGAGGTCCTTCATGTCGGCCAAGGTGCCTGTCTCTCCGTTGACGCCCCAGGTCTGACAGCCCTCCTGGGTGTGCTTGGCCTGGGGAGGGGGGAGAGAGAAGACAGGAGTTAGTGTTCAGGTCAGAGGGATGTGATAGCCCTGGGGGCAAGAGCCGGTCATTCAGAAGCTGCACAGATCAGAAGAGAATGTCGATCAACTGCTGATATCCGGTAAGGACACTGGTGATGCAAAATTGTCCCGAGAGAGGGGGAGGCATGCGTTCCTTACCCACAGGGAGGGCAGCAGTTGGACGGAGACAGTGTCCCGGGACAGGAGAGGGTGGTGGTGGTGGTGGGGGCAGGTGTGTGTGCGTTCCTTACCCGCAGGGAAGTCAGCAGTCGGATGGTGCTGGCTCCACAGTTCTGGATTAACGTCCTGGGGATGACCTCCAGGGAGTTTGCCAAGGCTCGGTACGGCCCACTGCTCCACCCCAGTCATGGTCTTGGATTTCTCTGTCAGGACATGTGCGATGGCCATTTCCACTGCCCCGCCACCGGGTACCAGGCGTGGGTCTAGCATGATGTTCCTGGTCACCTGCATGGCATCCTGCAGATTCCTCTCCACTTCCTGCAACACACAAGAGTGAAATCACAAACTCTCCCAAACTAAACACCACTGATTCCCTGCCTGGGAAAACCTGGAGTCTCAATCGCCAGCCAGCTCAAACCCTCGCTGCTCTCAAACCTTCCCTAACTCTGAGACCCTCCCCCCACCCCGCCCTCCACCTCAGAAGTGCTGAGTGGATGATCAATGTTGGCCTTCTCCAATCAGCCCCAGCACCTCAGATGCCAGCCTCCAGCCAATTTGATTCACTCCACGTGATATCAAGAAACAGTTGGAGGCACTGGATGCTGCAAAGACAGTGGCTGCTCCCATAGCCAAGCTCTTCCAGTACAGTTACAACACTGGCATCTACCAAACAACGTGGAAAATTGCCCAGGTACGTCCTATACACAAAAGCAGGACAAATCCAACCCAGCCAATTACTGCCCCATCAGTCTGCTCTCCATCATCAGTAAAGTGATGGAAGGGGTCATTGACAGCGCTATCAAGTGGCACTTGCTCAGCAATAACCTGCTCAGTGACGTCCAGTTTGGGTTCTGCCAAGGCACAAGTCAGGAGTGTGGCTCCCAACAACAATCTCCACTTGCCTGGATGAGCGCGGCTCGCAATAATAATCGAGAAGCTCGACACCATCCAGGACCCAGGACAAACCAGTCCCTCTTGATTGGCATCACATCTACAAACATGCACTCCCTCCACCACCAACACTCAGTAGCAGCTGTATGTATTATCCACAAGACGCACTGCTGCAATTCACTAAAGATCCTTCCACAGCACCTTCCAAACCCGTGACCACTTCCATCTAGAAGGACAAAAGCAGCAGACACATGGGGAACACCACCACCTGGAAGCTTCCCCTCCGAGCCACTCACCATCCCGTCTTGGAAATATATTGGCCGTTCCCTCACTGTGGCTGGAGTCAAAATCCCAGAACTCCCTCCCTAACAGCACTGTGGGTGTACCTACCCCACACACGGGGACTGACTGGTGTCCAATAACAATCCTGGAACTCCCACCCTAACAGCACTGTGGGTGTACCTACCCCACCAAGGGGACTGCAATGGACCAAGCTGGCAGCTCAGGCACCAGCTTCTCAAGGGCAGGTAGGAATAGGCAATAAATGGTGGGCACAGACAGTGATGCCCACATCCCATCAGTGCTCAGATCTCGTGTGGACAGCAGTGGTTCAATCGCACACTCCAGTTACAGCACTGGAAGGGGTGCAGAAGAGGTTCCCCAGGATGCTGCCTGCGATGGAAGATTATGAAGAGAGGTTGGGGAGGTTCTCTCTGGAACAGAGAAGCCCGAGGGGCGACCTGACCGAGGTGTACAAGATTGAGAGACGTGGACAGAAGTGAATAAAGAGCAGCTGTTCCCCTCAGTTGAAGGGTCAGTTACAAGGGGACACAGATTCAAAGTGAGGGGGTGGGAGATTTAAGGGGGAATTTGAGGAAAAGCTTTTAACCCAGAGGGTGCTGAGGGTCTGGAATGCGCTGCCTGGGATGCCTCACATCCTTTAAGTAGTACCTAGATGAGTATTTGGCACACCATTCAGGCTCTGGGCCAAGAGCTGGGGTTAGGTGGGAGTTCCGGTGTTCTCTTGTGACGGTACAGGCTCGAGGGTCCTCTTCAGCGCTGTGATATTCTACAACTCGGTATAAAGATGATTCTTCCACCCAGCCCACAGCTTTAATCTGCTCTCTGTGCTATTTCACCCCACTCTGTATTGGTTCCAGTGCTGAACCCCTCTTGGGCTGTAATACTGCAGCAGAGTGCTGTCCCCCCCCCCCACACGCCCCTGCTTACCGCCAGGATCTCTTTGCTAGCTCCTCGGAGGAGGATGGTGCAAGCTTTGGGCTCCTTACATTCAGTGATGAAAGCAAAATACTCGTCACCGATCTTCTTGACCTCAAAGAGGCCGGCGCCCGTGCCAATGTCCTCATCACGCAGCTCGTCAGTGCGGCTGACAATCCGAGCACCACACGCCCTACACAGACAAACAGCAGCTGGAGAGACAATATCTGTACGTGTATTGGGGTGGGAGAGGGCATCAATACGAGACAGTCGCTAATAAATCCAATTCAGGAGAAACTCAATACCTGGGGAGGACATGGGACTCGCTACCACGGGGGGAGCGGGGAGGACGTGGGACTCGTACCCATGGGGGGAGTGGGGAGGACGTGGATAGTAGATAATGTTTTTGATTTGATTTATTATTGTCACGTGTACTGCGTGTCGTCCTCGATTGTGCCGGCTGCTTTTCCCAAGGCAGCAGGAAGTGTAGACAGAGTCAACTTGAGGAGGAAGCTGGATAAATGTGTGAGACAGAGGGGAATAGAAGGATATTTCAGTTGGGGAGCAGTTCAGGAACAGTGACCACAATTCAGTAAGCTTTATGGTACTAATATATAAAAGTTAAGTGTAGGCCTCAAGTGAAGGTGCTAAACTGGGGGAAGGCTAATTATAACAATATTAGGCAGGAACTGAAGAATGTAGATTGGGGGCAGATGTTTGAGGGCAAATCAACATCTGGCATGTGGGAGGCTTTCAAGTGTAAGTTGATGGGGATTCAGGACCGGCACACTCGTGTAAGGATGAAGGATAAGTATGGCAAGTTTTGGGAACCTTGGATAACGAGACATATTGTGAGCCTAGTCATAGAGAAAAAAGGGAAGCATTTGTCAAAGCTAGGAGGCCGGGAACACACGAAGCAAGTGCGGGATACAAGGAAAGTAGGAAGAAACTTAAGCAAGGAGTAAGAAGAGCTAAAAGGGTCATGAAAAAACATTGGCCAACAGGATTAAGGAAAATCCCAAAGCTTTATGTACATATATAAAAAGCAAGAAGGTAGCCAGAGAGAGAGTTGGCCCTCTCAAGGACAAGGGACGGAATTTATGCATGGAGCCAGAGAAAATGGGCGAAATATTAAATGAGTACTTTGTATCAGTATTCACCAAAGAGAAGGACTTGGAGGATCATTAGTCTGGGAAAGGACATACAGATAGTTCGAGTCATGTTGAGATCAAAAAGGCATAGGTGTTGGGGTTCTTGAGAAACATTAAGGTAGACAAGTCCCCAGGGTCTGATGGGATATACCCCAGAATACTGAGAAAAACAAGAGGGGAAATTGCTGGGGCCTTGAGAGAAATCTTTGTATCCTCACTGGCTACAGGGGAAGTCCCAGAGGACTGGAGAATAGCCAATGTTGTTCCTTTGTTTTAAGAACCGTAGCAAGAATAATCTAGGTAATTACAGGCCAGTGAGCCTTACGTTAGTGGTAGGGAAATTATTGGAGAGGATTCTTTGATACAGGATTTATTCCCACTTGGAAATAAGTGGGCGTATTAGTGAGGGGCAAGGTTTAAAGGAGATGTACGAGGCAGATTTTTTTTTTTTACAGAGGGTGGTGGGTGCCTGGAACTCGTTGCCTGGGAAGGTAGTGGAAGCAGATAGGGTAGTGACTTTTAAGGGGTGTCTTAACAAGTACGTGAATAGGATGGGAATAGAAGGATATGGTCCCGGAAGGGTAGGGAATTTTAGTTCAGTCGGGCAGCTTGGTGTGCAGGCTTGGAGGACCGAAGGGCCTGTTCCTGTGCTATAATTTTCTTTGTTCTTTGACATGATTGTGTGGTGATGGGGGGTTTAGAGCCTGATGTGAGCAGAAACACCCGCACGAAGCAGAGTCAAACCCCCTGTCCAGCAAGCACCACCAGACCCCTTCTCTCCCGCCAGTTTATCCCCCATACCTGCCAGACCCCACTCTGCCCGCCAGCTCAATACCCCCTCCCCACCATACTTACCGGACCCCACCCCGCCTGCCAGCTCACCACCCCCCTAACTGCCGGACCCCTCCCTGCCTACTAGCTCAACACCCCCCTACCTGCCGGACCCCTCCCCGCCTGCCAGCTCACTATTCCCCTGCCTGCCGGATCCCTCCCCGCCTGCCAGCTCACCACCCCCCTACCTGCCGGACCCCTCCCCGCCTGCCAGCTCACCAAACCCCCTCCCCGTACCTGGCAATTCGATTACTGTCGCTCTTCCGGATGCGGCGAATAGCAGAGATATTTGCCTTCATGAGGTAATGGAGGGCCAGGTCTGAGGGGGAAAAAAAACAACCCAAGAGGACAATAAGTATTAGGCTGTGTTGATGTGGGCCGAGAGAATTCTCGCCGTACAGCACCGTTAACCTGTCCAGGATTACGGTTTCCCATTCCAGTTAGAATCACAGAATCCCTGCAGTGCAGGAGGTGATTCGGCCCATCGAAGCTGCACTAACGACAATCCCACCACGGCCCTATCCCCATAAGGAAAGGTGATGGCCTAGTGGTAGACTAACGGTATCACTAGACTACTAATCCAGAAACTCAGATAATGTTCCGGGGGAACATTATGCTGCAACTGTACAGGGCATTGGTGAGGCCGCAGCTGGAGTACTGTGTGCAGTTTTGGTCGCCGTACTTACGCAAGGATATTTTGGCCTTGGAGGGAGTGCAGAGGAGGTTTACTAGGCTGATACTGGAGTTGAGGGGGTTGAGCTATGAGGAGAGGCTGAATAAACTAGGCTTGTGCTCGTTAGAGTTTAGAAGAATGAGGGGAGATCTCATTGAGACGTACAAGATGATGAATGGGATGGATAGGATAGAGGTGGAGAGACTCTTCCCACTCAGAAAGGACAGTAGGACTGGGGGGCACAGCCTCAAGGTAAAGGGGGGCGGTTTAGAACGGAGTTGAGGAGGAACTTCTTCACTCAAAGGGTGGTGAATCTCAGGAATTCTCTGCCCGTTGAGGTGGTGGAGGCTGCCTCGCTAAATATTTTTAAGACGCGGGTTGATGGGTTTTTGATAAGCGAGGGGATTAAGGGTTATGGGGAGAGGGCGGGAATGTGGAACTGAGCCACGACAGATCAGCCATGATCTTATTGAATGGCGGGGCAGGCTCGAAGGGCTAGATGGCCTACTCCTGCTCCTATTTCTTATGTTCTTATGGACCCGGGTTCAAATCCTGCCACGGCAAACGGTGAAATTTGAATTCAATAAAAAATATCTGGAATTAAGAATCTACTGACGACCCATTGTCGGGAAAACCCATCTGGTTCCCTTTAGGGAAGGAAATCTGCTGTCCTTACCCCGGTCTGGCCTACAAGTGACTCCAGATCCACAGCAATGTGATTGACTCTCAACTGCCCCAAGGGCAACTAGGGATGGGCAATAAATACTGGCCCAGCCAGCGACATGACACCCATGTCCCAGGAATCAACAAAAGCCCACATATTTACCCTTCTAATTTCCACCCCCCCCCCCACTTCCCCGACACCAAAGGGCAATTTAGCACAGCCAATCCACCTAACCTGCTTGTCTTTTGGACTGAAGGAAGAAACCACGCAGACACGGGGAGAATGTGCAAACTGTGACCCAAGCCGGGAATCGAACCCGCGTCCCTGGCGCTGTGAGGCAGCAGTGCTAACCCGCTGTGCCATCGTGCTGCCCACGAGGGGGTTATCAGCACAGCATCATTGGCACCCTGGGGCCGAAGGAAGGCAATTTCCTTCATGCAGAACGCGAGGGCAAGCCAGCCCACCTCGCAGGGATGATTCTGGGGAGTGGGGGGGGGGGCGATATTCCAAGAGTGGGCTCTCTGACCCTAGCCAACCCCCCTCACGGTGGGGCTTACTGTACCTGAGATGCCCTTTTCTGTAAAGAGGAGGTCAGGTTTGAAGCGGATTATGTCCTCGCAGATCTGCTGGATGTAATCTTCCTCCATCTGTAGGATGCGGGTAAAGTCCTCCTCACGTGTAATCTCAATGTCAGTCTGAAGCAACATACACCAATTACTGAGAGTGCTCTCAGATCAAAATAACAACAATCCCAAACAACTGACATCTGTGAATTATTAATACCAGAAGTTAGCTGAGACACAGCAGGAGGGAACAGGTTCCTGGGCAAACCGATGAGTTAGAGTCAACGCACTGAGCTGCACAAGTTACCTATCAGAGTGGTTCAGGGTATGAGAATGTCGGACAGGGCTCCAGATTACAATCAGACAACCCTCTTCCCCTAGACAAGGAGAGAATCAGGCCTGGCTGTGATAGCCTGGGCGAGCTAACAGCTAACACCAAGTTCACACACAACAGACCCTTGCTCGGATAAGCAAAAACCGAGAGATGATCATCTCAGCTGAGGGAATACCCGATAGAAGTCTTTAAAGTTATTAGAGATAGGGATTACAGTCAGCTGCCCCCCCCACAGATTTGAAATGCAAGGAAATGTAACGTGAGGGCTAGAATACAAGACCAGGGAAGTACTTCTGAGGCTGTATAAGGCTCTGGTCACACCTCATTTGGAGTATTGAGAGTTTTGGGCCCCGTATCTAAGGAAGGATGTGCCGGCCTTGGAAAGGGTCCAGAGGAGGTTCACAAGAATGACCCCTGGAATGAAGAGCTTGTCGTATGAGGAACGGGTTCAGGACTCTGGGTCTGTACTCGTTGGAGTTTAGAAGGACGAGGGGGGGGGGATCTTATTGAAACTTACAGGATACTGCGAGGTCTGGATAGAGTGGACGTGGAGAGGATGTTTCCACTAGAAGGAAAAACTAGAACCAGAGGGCACAACCTCAGGCTAAAGGGACGATCCTTTAAAACAGAGGTGAGGAGGAATTTCTTTAGCCAGAGAGTGGGGAATGTGTGGAGGCCGAGTCATTCAGTGTCATTAAGACACAGATAGATAGGTTCTTGATTAATAAGGGGATTGGGAGTTATGGGGAAAAGGCAGAAGAATGAGGTGAGAAAAATATCAGCCACGACTGAATGGCAGAACAGACTCAACGGGCCGAATGGCCTAATTCTGCTCTTATGTCTTATGGTTTATTTATTAGTTGGGTTGTTTGTTTATTTATTAGATGGACGGCATGGTGGTTAGCACTGCTGCCTCACAGCGTCAGTGACCCAGGTTCGATTCCTGTTTTGGGTCACTGTCTGTGTGGAGTCTGTACGTTCTCCGCATGTCTGTGTGGGTTTCCTCCCACAGTCCAAGATGTGCAGGTTAGGTGGATTGGCTGTGCTAAATTCTCCCTCAGTGTACCCACTCAGGGATTTTCACAGTAACTTCACTGCGATATTAACGTGAGCCAACTTGTGACACTAAAAAATAAACTTTAACCTTTATTCACAAGTAGGCTTACATTAACACTGCAATGAAGTCATTGGGAAAATTCCCCAGTTGTCACACACTGGCGCCTGTTCAGGTTACACTGAGGGAGAATTTAGCATGGACAATGCCCCTAACCAGCACTTCTTTCTGACTGTGGGAGGAAACCGAAGCACCAGGAGGAAACACTAAGGACACGCACTTTAGGTGAGAGGGGCAAGTTCAAAGGAGATGTGAGGATTAAGTTTTTGTTTAAATGGAGAGTGGTAGGTGTCTGGAACGTGCTGCCAGATACCATAGAGGAATTTAAGGGGCTTTTAGATAAACACATGAATATACACGGAAGAGAGAATGTGGAGCGAGGGTGGGTGGAGGGGATTAGTTTAATTTGGCATCATGTTTGGCACAACAGTGTGTGTGGAAGGGCCTGATTCTGTGCTGTACTGTCCTGTCCCACGTTAACGACTCATTCCAAACTGTACACCCCAAGCATGACCAGAAGGGTGCTGGCGAAGCTGGAAGCACTGTACCTGGCTCTCTCCTTTCTTGTATTCCAGTGAGCAGTCCAGCAGCATAATGCGGGGGTTCTTAATCTGCCTGCGCATCCGTGGGTGGGTCACGTCCTTGTTCACCATCACCCCCCGCAGCACACTGGAATCCTGAATGAAACCACCGGGAATCTGCAGAGAGAGAGAAACTGGTCACACTGTGAACAAACATCCTGACGTGACCGCTTCCACCCGGTGTTCTACAGTCCTCACCTACAAACACGCAAGCGGCTGAAAGTTCAGACACTGACACGAGCTGCTGGCAGCCTTTCCACTGCCGGTGTGTGTAGAGATGCTGCATTATTTGAAATAACCTCCCCCCTCACCCCCCCCAAAATATACAACAGACAACAAAACCGTGAGGCCAGCTCAACATAATGGAGAGGTGATGGTCTAGTGATATTACCTATTCATCTAGAAACTCAGCTAATCTTCTGGAGGACCCGGGTTCGAATCCTGTCACGGCAGATGGTGGAACTTGAATTCAATAAAAAAAAATCTGGAATCGAGAATCCTTCTGCTCTGTGGGGATTCTGTGATTCTTTCCACGCACACAGACTCAACTTTCCACAGCTGTCTGGCATGTAGGATCAGAGAGATTATGCAGGGCAGATACGGTAAAGTGTTGAGTAACTGCAGATCAGAGAAGGTTCACCAGACTGATTCCAGGGACGGAAGGGGTGATGGATGATACAAAATTAAACAGTTTGGGCCTGTATTCGCTAGAGTTTAGAAGGGTATTGGGGGGTTGGGGAAATTTGATTGAAGGATATAAAAGGGGATTGATTAGGTAAATGCAGACCAAATGTCTGGCCTGGAACAAGAGGTCACAGGTATAGGTTGAGAGGCAGTAAATTTAAACTGAGATGAGAAGGAACTACTTCTGGCAGAGGGTGCTAATTTGTGGAACTCTCACTGCCTCAGAGAGCGGTGGAGCCTGAATCACTGAATGGTTTCAAGGAGAGAGATATATTTCTGATCAAAAAAGGGATATGGGGGAACAGGTGGGGAGGTGGATTAAAGGCCAGGGAGAGATCAGCTATGATCTGACTGACTCTAAGGGCTGAATTTGCTAATTCCCACGTAACAAACAGAGGAACCAGGAATTGCAGTGAGCAACCAGCCAGCCACCCCTGGAGATCCCAGGCCCGGCACTTGCCTTCTCCACTTTGGCGTACTTCTTGATGTCAATTTCCTTGCGGCCATTCTCTTCCATCTCCACAGTCTTGACGGCATCAAGAGCTATGTTGCAGGCCAGGTCGATCTGCAGGTTGTTCACCTTGGTGTTGATGGCGCTTTTGATAATCTTAAGCATCATCTCGCGGTCATTAACATCGACGGGAGTGCTGCGGTGGGAGGGAGGAAAGAAAAAGGCACAAGATGGCGGATGACAGACTCTCCAGGCATGCTGGTGAACTTTGCACAATTTAAGATTTGACCTGAACCCTCGAGCATCGATCAAAGAAACATCTTTCTTAAGGACACTGGCATGGCGAGTGCCAAATATATCCAGGGTCCCACATTTGATCAGGGTGGCAGGAAATCTGGCTGGATTCAGTGACCAAGATCAGAGTCATTTAGCCCACATCCTGGCCAGCGTGTGCCTTGATCATATCCGATCACAAACTATTTGTTCATCCATCCCCTTGAGGTTCTGGAAGGACTCGTCTGCAGATTGGTTGTTGTATATTCCCCCTTGTGACTGTGGCTGACTCCTCAAAATATAACTCAAAAGGCAATAACCCAAGGCTGCGTACCTGATTTCCTTAAGGACGGTGATCATGTCATCCAGGGCCTGATGGTAAGCGCTAATGATCACAGACGGGTGCATCTGCTGTTCGAGGTACTGCTCAGCGACTGACAGCATCTCCCCAGCTGGAAGAAACCAAATAATTTATAGACTCAAACACACACACCACCCAAAAGGTTTAAATCTCACGACATCCACCAACGCCTCTACTTTCTCAGGAAGCTAAGGAAATTTGGCATGCCCATGAAGATTCTCCCCAGTTTTTAACAGATGCATCATAGAAAGCATTCTTTCTGATTGTATCACAGCTTGGTCTGGGCTCCTGCTCTGACCAAGACCACAAGGAACTACAAAAGGGTCGTGAATGTAGCCCAATCCCATCACACAAACCAGCCTCCCATCCATTGACTCCGTCTACACTTCCCGCTGCCTCGGGGAAAAGCAGCCGGCATAATCAAGGACCCCCCCCCCCCCACACACCCCGGACATTCTCTCTTCCACCTTCTTCCATCGAGAAAAAGATACAAAAGTCTGAGGTCCCGCACCGACCGACTCAAGAACAGCTTCTTCCCTGCTGCTGTCAGACTTTTGAATGGACCTACCTCGCATTAAGCTGATCTTTCTCTACACCCTCGCTGTGACTGTAACACTACATTCTGCACCCTCTCCTTTCCTTCTCTATGAACAATATACTTCATCTGTATAGCGTGTAAGAAACAATACTTTTCACTGTATTCCAATACATGTGACAATAACAATTCAATCTTGCAACGAGTCTCAGGCGCTCAGCAGTGGCAGAGTATGAGGCAGCCCAGGTGTAGGGGGAGAATAGATGGTCCCAATAATCTACTCTCACCGTTCCAGCATTCACATGGCAGCTGAAGCCTGATGCTGGACTGAGAGTGCAGGGCAAAGTTTAGCTTTTCTTCGAGAGACCCACTCGAGACGAGTCAATAAAGGAAGAATTTGCAAATGCTGTGGAGACAGGCGTTTTCCCCACGGAAAGGAGCCTGCTCAAATGTGATGAGCCGCAAGGATGCAAGACACCTACTATAACTCACAAACTCAGAGGGCGTTTCCTCCGGGAGCACTGCTCCTACACGGCCACTAGCAGAATATGAGACAGCCTGAGGAGCAATTTAATCCGTGGCCAACAAGATCCCAGGCGCAGTGCATCCAGAGTAGGGGCACACTGACTGGCCAGAAGTTGACCACCCCGCCCGCCACAGAAGTGGGAGAGGAGCGGACAATGCAGTCAACTCGGTTGTGGGACGAGCGAGGTTGTAAACCCCCACCCATTGTTTCACTGGACAGGTAAGGGTCTGATGCCACCCTCTGCCAGTTACAGGAAAAGGGCCAGCTGTCAGTGAGGGGTTCCTTCCACCCTCTCTCCCTCTGCACAGATTAGGAACTGGTATTACCCCCACCCAGCTTTAGTTGAAAGTTGTCTCGAGGAGAGAAATGGCCCAGCTGATTGGAATTTGAGGACAAGTGTAAAGTTAAACCCCACCCCGGCACCGAGCGCAATCCTGACATACCGAGGATGATGACAGAGGTAGTCCCATCACCAACTTCTTCGTCCTGGGTGCGACTGATCTCCACCATGGACTTGGCAGCCGGGTGCTGCACCTGGATCTGTGAGAGTGAACACAAGCTGTTGAGGCGGGGGGTCGGGAGGCAGGGATCAGCAGGAAGGGTCGTGGGCGGAGGAAGAACAACTACGACAATGATTTTAACGACAAAAATGGCCTTTTTAAAGGGGCTATTCTGGCGGACAGTCAAGTATGCTGGCATTTCTGCTCAATTTATAATTAAAACCAGGCGCTAATGTTGCTGTAAGCCATGACCTGGTCTGAGAACTGTGACTCGAAGCTTCCTGCACTGACCAAATATCGTAGAATCCCCGGAGAGCATGAGCCGTTCGGCCCATTGAGTTTGTACCAACTCCCAATCCCATCCAGACCCTATTCCTGTAACCCCACATATTTACTCTGCTAATCCCTGACACTAAGGGACAATTTAGCATGGCCGATCCACCTAACCTGCACATCTTTGGACACTAAGGGGCAATTTAGCATGCTAAATCCACATAACATCTTTGGAGTGTGGGAAGAAACCAACATGGGGAGAACCTGCAAACTCCACACAGACACTGACCTGAGCTGGGAACTGAACCTGATTCCCTGGTGCTGTGAGGCAGCAGGTGCTAACCCACTGTTTTGCCCAGTTTCTCCTCATTTAGTCAGTCAAAAAGTTCCTCCATAACACTGAATTACACTGCTGGTTCCCGAGAGTTGTTCAAGGTCAGAGATCTAAATCAACCTTCCCATTCATCGGCAGACAGAGCAAGTTGACGGGAACGGATCTGGATATCACGTGCCAACCCCTATGGCCCTAGACTCAGGTGAAACAAATCGGAAAATATGGGAATATGATCATGGCTGCTCAGGCTTCAAGGCCAAACTCTGCTTTCCCCACCCTGGAAGATATCTTGCGAGAGGAGGTGGGGGATTGGGAGATGAAATTAAACTGCCGGATATTTCTGAGGGGGGGGGGAAATGGAGCTGAACCCGGGTGTGAATGCTGGCTGACGCAGGTCAAAGCACTTGCCTCTCGCAGGATTGCATTGCCATCGTTAGTCATGACGATGCCTCCCATGGGATCCAGCAACATCTGCAGAGAGGGGAAAATTAAATCAAGTCAACGCCAATCCTGTACAACAATGGAGAACGTTCCCGCTGCTTCATTTAACACGCGACTGTCCCGCTTCCCATTTAACACCCACCCCTCCACAGCCTCGGAGAAACAGCTAGGCACCACTCCAAGTAACCCCCAATCCCAGCAGCTGTAACCCTCAGTAATCCGCACCTCGCTCAAACTGGCTGGTTGAACCCAGTCCAGGGATGCTGAGACTGCTCAGTCCCTGGTTTGAGGCAGGGCATTCCCAGCAAACTGAACACAGGACAGTTCAGCTTGTCACTGCATTACAGCACTCCTCCCCACTGCCCCCAGTGCGACAATAACTCTCCCCCGTACCTTCATCATTGCTCTTGGTCCCAGGCATGTTCGAATAACATCAGCGATTGTCTGTAAATCAACGACAGAAGGATCAGCAATAGATAAGAGGAGATGTGGTAACCCGCGACAGAAAATGTTCAATGTTGTGTTTGGGGAACAGCTACAGCAGTGTTTGCTGAATGTATCACCATTATTGACCGTGAGGCTGCCCCGGACCCCCACTCCAGCCCCAGGCTCGCCCTGGCCCCTGTTAATTCTTGGAATAATCCCCAGTTAATTCCCATTTAATATCTAGTCAATCCCTGTTCCATCCCCATTCAATGCCCAGTTCATTCCCACCCAATTCCTGCCAGATTCCCAATGGACAACCCCCCTGCCAGATTCCCAATGGACAACCCCCCTGCCAGATTCCCAATGGACAACCCCCCTGCCAGATTCCAATGGACAACCCCCCCGCCAGATTCCCAATGGACATCCCCCCCTCCCCCGCCAGATTCCCAATGGACACCCCCCCCTCCCCCGCCAGATTCCCAATGGACACCCCCCCCTCCCCGCCAGATTCCCAATGGACACCCCCCCTCCCCCGCCAGATTCCCAATGGACACCCCCCCCTCCCCCGCCAGACTCCCAATGGACACCCCCCCCTCCCCCGCCAGACTCCCAATGGACATCCCCCCCTCCCCCGCCAGACTCCCAATGGACACCCCCCCCTCCCCCGCCAGACTCCCAATGGACACCCCCCCCTCCCCCGCCAGACTCCCAATGGACATCCCCCCCACCCCCCCCGCCAGATTCCCAATGGACATCCCCCCTGCCAGATTCCCAATGGACATCCCCCTGCCAGATTCCCAATGGACATCCCCCCCCCCGCCAGATTCCCAATGGACATCCCCCCCCCCCGCCAGATTCCCAATGGACATCCCCCCCCCCGCCAGATTCCCAATGGACATCCCCCCCCCGCCAGATTCCCAATGGACATCCCCCCCCGCCAGATTCCCAATGGACATCCCCCCCCGCCAGATTCCCAATGGACAACCCCCCCCGCCCGCCAGATTCCCAATGGACAACCCCCCCGCCAGATTCCCAATGGACAACCCCCCCCGCCAGATTCCCAATGGACATCCCCCTCCCCCGCCAGACTCCCAATGGACATCCCCCCCACCCCCCGCAGATTCCCAATGGACATCCCCCCTGCCAGATTCCCAATGGACATCCCCCCTGCCAGATTCCCAATGGACATCCCCCCCACCCCCCTGCCAGATTCCCAATGGACATCCCCCCCACCCCCCCGCCAGATTCCCAATGGACATCCCCCCCACCCCCCCGCCAGATTCCCAATGGACATCCCCCCTGCCAGATTCCCAATGGACATCCCCCCCCCACCCCCCCGCCAGATTCCCAATGGACATCCCCCCTGCCAGATTCCCAATGGACATCCCCCCCACCCCCCCTGCCAGATTCCCAATGGACATCCCCCCCCCCCGCCAGATTCCCAATGGACATCCACCCCCCCGCCAGATTCCCAATGGACATCCCCCCCCCCACCACCAGATTCCCAATGGATCCCCAGTCCATTCACGCTACAGTCGGTGCCGGGGCTCCGGGGAGGGAGGGAGCGGGTAGTTGGGGCCTACAGGCCCGGTCTGAAGCCTGGGCCTCGAGTACCGGCGCGGCCCCGCTCCGGCTCACCTTGGCCGCGGTGATGTTCCCCTGCTGGACCTTGCGGCCGGACTGCCGCTGGACGCTGGGACCTGCGGGAGGAGAAAGAGAGAGAGAGAGAGATGAGGCGGGTTATGGGGGTGGGAAAGTCGGGGAAATCTCTGCCCCGGAGCCGCTCACTCACTCAGCACCAAGACTCGCCGCGCCGCCATCGCCGCCGCTCTCCAGAACCTTCTGTGCCGCAGCCTAACCTGCTGTCCTCTGCTCCCGCCCCCTCCGTCCGCCTCCGCCAATCGGCAGCGTCCTTAGTCTGACTGACAGCCCCCTCCGCGAATCCTCATAGTCTCCAACCTGATTGACAGCAGTGTTCTCCAATAGTAACTCAATACCCGCCCCCAAGTGGGCGACGGACACCCTATCCAATCATCACTCTCCTAAGTGTGACCGACAGTCTTTTAACCCAATCAGCATACGTTAATCTCTGATTGACAGACCCATTCACCAATCACTATCGTCTTCAGTCTGATTGACACTCCATTATGCAATCATAACCCACCACCCACTCTCGAGGCTGGATATCTGCCACATCATCCAATCATCACCTTGCCTGGCTGATTGGCAGCGCATTTCTCCAATCAGCATAAATTAATGTGTGACTGACAGCCCAGGTAACCAATAGACACTGACCCCACGCTGACCGACACCCCTTCATCCAATCACCACCAGGAACCCGCCCCTGAAGGGGGGAAATGACAACCACCCTTGTCCAATCACCAATCTTTCTAGAGTGACTGACAGCGCCGTTTTCCAATCAGCACCGTTACTGCGATGAGTGATAGCCATGGTCTCCAATCGCCGTTGTCATGCCCCCTCCCGGGAGCCGCCCCCTCGCGGAGCATGTTCGGTTGCACCAACTCGGAAACCACGCGGCCTCGCGCGGGGACCGTTAGGCAGCGAAACGGAGGCACTCTGGGCATGCGCAGTCGGTTCAATCCAACGCCCAATCCCGCCCGGCTGCCGGCGCTGGGCATGCGCAGCCGATTCACGCCTGTACCATCCCCATTGACCAGTCTGGACATGCGCAGTCCATTCAGTTGCCCACACTCCATCCCTGTTGACCACTTTGGGCCAGTTAGTGGCCCCCCAGTTGGTGAATCCCAAGAGGCCTTGCCACCACTGGCCATAGTGCACCCATGGGAACGGTCTGGTAGATCCTGGGCAAGAAACATACAAACTAGAAGCAGGAAGAGGCCATTCGGCCCTGCTCCGCCATCATTGTGAATTCTGAATTCATGGCTGATTATCAAATCCGTATCCCCCATATCCCTTGACCCCTTTAGCCCCAAGAGCTATATTTGACAGCGTGACCTAATGGTTAAGGAGTCTGATGACC
>NW_027650349.1:27500-35000 GCF_965287045.1 Carcharhinus amblyrhynchos
TTCCGTTGACCGCCCCTCGCCCACTCCAATTTCTGCGGCAGACGGGGTAGTAAAATCCCGGGCAGCTGATTGGCCGCGGTTGAAACGAATGACGGCTCGAAGGCCCGAATGGCCTCCTTCTATTCAAGCCCTGGGCCGTTTTGAGGGAGTTTGTGGGGGATTCTTTACCCACCTTTTCCTGCTCTGCCTCACGGTGCCTCTGGATTCCAAGTCTCTCGCTAGGCCCGAGGCCTGCCGCCCCCTGGCCTTCTTGGCCGCCTCGGCCAGTCGCTTCTGCTGGAAGAGGGCCCTCAGCCTCACATCCGTCTCCCTGGTCACCTCCAGGTCCTCGTAGAGGGCCGCCCTGACCTTCTTCTTCAGGAGGGAGCGCAGCTCACGCCGTTCCTTCTTGGCTTTGTCTTGTCGAGTCTTCATACTCTCGAGGGCGCTCATCCACAACTTGACTTTCCCAGAGTCGCTGGAGTCCCTGTGTTGCGTGGTTGGGTGGAGAAATTGTACACTGGCGTTGTTAAAATGATAAAACGCTCAAGAAAAAGCACTAACACGGTTTCCTTTCTCCGTGCTTAGAGAGTTAACAAAAGAATGCAAGTGCATACAGGGTATCCAAAACGAAACATCCAAAATGTAACTTTCGTATCAAAGGCCAAGCAGCAAAGTGAACAAAGAACAAAGAAAATTACGGCACAGGAACAGGCCCTTCGGCCCTCAAAGCCTGCACCCACCGTCTGAACTAAAACCCCCTACCCTTCCGGTGACCATATCCCTCTATTCCCATCCCATTCATGGATTTGTCAAGACACCCCTTAAAACTCACTATCGTATCCGCTTCCACTACCTCCCCCCGGCAGCGAGTTCCAGGCACCCACCACCCTCTGTAAAAACTTGCCTCGCACATCTCCTTTAAACCTTGCCCCTTAAACCTGTGCCCCTGACTTTTCCACCCTGGGGGGAAAAGCTCCTGACTATCCACTCTACACCCCTCATAATCTTGTAGACTTCTATCAGGTCTCCCCTCAACCTCCAGTGAGAACAAACCAAGTTTCTCCAACCTCTCCTCATAGCTAATGCCCTCCATACCAGGGGCAACATCCTGGTAAATCTTTTCTGTAACCCTCTCCAAAGCCTCCACATCCTTCTGGTAGTGTGGGTGACCCAGAATTGAACACGATATTCCAAGTGCGGCCTCACTAAGGTTCTATAAAGCATGACTTGCCAATTTTTAAACTCAGTGCCCCGGCCGATGAAGGCAAGCATTGCCGTATGCCTTCTTGACCACCTTCTCCACCTGCGTTGCCACTTTCAGTGTCCCGTGTACCTGTACGCCCAGATCCCTCTGCTTATCAATTTCTACAACAAGCAACAGGCTTTTTAATGCTTTGAATTCAGCCTGTTGATTTGAATTAAAATTTATTTATTAATCACATATCGGCTGACATTAACACTGTAATGAAGTTACTGAGAAAATCCCCCAGTCGCCACATTCTGGCGCCTGTTTGGGTACACTGAGGGAGAATTTAGCATAGCCAATCCACCTAACCTGCACATCTTTGGACACTAAGGGACAATTTAGCATGGCCAATCCACCCTAACCTGCATATCTTTGGACACTAAGGGACAATTTAGCATAGCCAATCCACCCTAACCTGCACATCTTTGGACACTAAGGGGCAATTTAGCATGGCCAATCCACCTAACCTGCACATCTTTGGACACTAAGGGGCAATTTAGCATGGCCAATCCACCTAACCTACACATCTTTGGACGCTAAGGGGCAATTTAGCATGGCCAATCCCCCTAACCTCTACATCTTTGGACACTAAGGGACAATTTAGCATGGCCAATCCACCTAACCTACACATCTTTGGACACTAAGGGACAATTTAGCATGGCCAATCCACCTAACCTGCACATCTTTGGACACTAAGGGGCAATTTAGCATGGCCAATCCACCTAACCTGCACATCTTTGGACACTAAGGGGCAATTTAGCACGGCCAATCCCCCTAACCTCTACATCTTTGGACACTAAGGGGCAATTTAGCATGGCCAATCCACCCTAACCTACACATCTTTGGACACTAAGGGGCAATTTAGCATGGCCAATCCACCTAACCTGCACATCTTTGGACACTAAGGGACAATTTAGCATGGCCAATCCACCCTAACCTACACATCTTTGGACACTAAGGGACAATTTAGCATGGCCAATCCACCTAACCTACACATCTTTGAACGCTAAGGGGCAATTTAGCACGGCCGATGCACCCTAACCTGCACATCTTTGGACTGTGGGAGGAAACTGGAGCACCCGGAGGAAACCCATGCAGACACGAGGAGAACGTACAGACCCCACACAGTGGGCCGCCTGCTCCGCCATTCAATAAGATCATGGCTGATCTTTTCATGGACTCGGCTCCACTTACCCGCCCGCTCCCCTTAATCCCTTCACCGTTCCAAAATCTATCTACCCTTGCCTTAAAAACATTCAATGAGGGAGCCTCAACTGGGCAGGGAATTCCACAGATTCACAACCCTTTGGGTGAAGAAGTTCCTCCTCAACTCAGTCCTAAATCTGCTCCCCCTTACTTTGAGGCCATGCCCCCTAGTTCTAGTTTCACCCGCCAGTGGAAACAACCTCCCTGCTTCTATCTTATCCATTCCCTTCATAATCTTACATATTTCTATAAGATCTCCTCTTATTCTTCTGAATTCCAATGAGTATAGCCCCATTCTATTCAGTCTCTCATTATAAGCCAACCCTCTCAACTCCGGAATCTCCTCTGCACCCCCTCCAGTGCCAGTATATCCTTTGTCAAGTAAGGAGACCAAAACTGTACACAGTATCCCAGGCGTAGCCTCACCAGCACCTTATACAGCTGCAACATAATCTCACTGTTTTTAAACTCTATCCCTCTAGCAATGAAGGACAAAATTCCATACAAAGGTCCATTCTGACTTCTATTTGAATGGGTGTAAATTGAGAGAGGTGGATACTCAGCGAGACCTTGGAGCCCTCGTGTGTCAGTCACTGAGAGTAAGCGCGCAGGTACAGCAGGCAGTAAGGAAGGCAAATGGTATGTTGGCCTTCGTTTGGGAGAGAGAGAGAGAGACAGAGACAGAGGAAGAAAGAGAGAGAAAAAGAGAAAGACACAGACAGAAAGAGACAGATGGAGAGAGACAGAGAGAGAGACAGTGAGAGAGAGAGAGACAGAAAGAGTGAGAGACAGAGGGAGAAACAGGAGAGAGAGATAGACATAGAGAGAGAGAGAGAGACGGAAAGAGACAGAGGAAGAGAGAGAGAGGCAGAGACAGAGAGAGACAGTGAGAGAGAGAGATAGAGGTAGAGATAGGGAGAGAGAGAGAGAGAGAAAAACAGAGGGAGAAAGAGAGAGAGAGAAAGAGAAACAGGAGAGAGAGAGAGAGAGATAGAGAGAGAGAGAGAGGACAGAGAAGAGACAGACAGAGAGAGACAGACAGAGAGAGACAGACAGAGAGAGGAAGAGACAGAGAGAGAGAGGAAGAGACAGAGAGAGAGAGAGAGAAACAGAGAGAGGGAGAGAAAAGAGAGAGTGAGACAAAGAGAGAGAGAGAAAGAGACAGACAGAGAGAGATAACAGAGAGAGAGGAGCGGGCGAGAGAGAGACAAAGACACGCAGACAGGCAGAGAGGAGCGGAGAGAGAAACTCAGAGACAGAGAGAGAAACACAGAGAGAGAGACAACAGCCAGATGAGGTTCGTAAATGCCCAGCCCAAAGTCTACTTACACTTCCTCATCGATGTCTCCCTGGTACGCCAGCGGGCCCATGCAGATGGAGCAGATATTGTTCATGTGCTGGTAACAATCTGTACAGTAGAAACCTAACAGAGAAAGAGAGGCAGCTCTGAATTTACACTCTGTCTCAAGGTAGAGAAACAGAACAGTATGAGCTGATTTATTATTGTCAGATGTATTGGGACACAGTGAAAAGTATTGTTTCTTGCGCGCTATACAGACAAAGCATACCGTTCATAGAGAAGGAAAGGAGAGGGTGCAGAATGTAGTGTTACAGTCACAGCGAGGGTGTAGAGAAAGATCAACTTAATGCGAGGTAGGTCCATTCAAAAGTCTGACAGCAGCAGGGAAGAAGCTGTTCTTGAGTCGGTCGGTACGGGACCTCAGACTTTCGTATCTTTTTCCCCGACGGAAGAAGGTGGAAGAGAGAATGTCCAGGGTGTGTGGGGGGGGGTCCTTGATTATACCGGCTGCTTTTGCCCCGATGCAGCGGGAAGTGTAGACGGAGTCAATGGACGGGAGGCTGGTTTGTGTGATGGGATTGGGGCTACATTCACCACCCTTTTGTAGTTCCTTGCGGTCTTGGGCAGAGCAGGAGCCCAGACCGAGCTGTGATACAACCAGAAAGAATGCCTTTCTGTGGGGCATCTGTAAAAGTTGGTGAGAGTCCATAGCGGACATGCCAAATTTCCTTAGTCTCCTGAGAAAGTAGAGGTGTTGGTGGGGCTTTCTTAACTGAAGTGTCGGCAATTTAGCATGGCCAATAAACCTGACCTACTCGCTTTTGGATAGTGGGAGGAAACTGGAGCACCTGGAGGAAACCCACACAGACATGGGGAGAACGCACAGACTCCACACTGTCTCCTGAGGCCAGAATGGAGCCCGGTCCCTGCCCCTTAGTGTCCAAAGATGTGTAGGTTAGGGTGGATTGGCCATGCTAAATTGTCCCTTAGTGTCCAAAGATGTGTAGGTTAGGGTGGATTGGCCATGCTAAATTGTCCCTTAGTATCCAAAGATGTGCGGGTTAGGTGGGTTGGCCATGCTAAATTGTCCCTTAGTGTCCAAAGACGTGTAGGTTAGGGTGGATTGGCCATGCTAAATTGTCCCTTAGTGTCCAAAGATGTGTAGGTTAGGGTGGATTGGCCATGCTAAATTGCCCCTTAGTGTCCAAAGATGTGTAGGTTAGGGGGATTGGCCATGCTAAATTGTCCCTTAGTGTCCAAAGATGTGCAGATTAGGTGGATTGACCATGCTAAATTGTCCCTTAGTGTCCAAAGATGTGCAGGTTAGGGTGGATTGGCCATGCTAAATTGCCCCTTAGTGTCCAAAGATGTGTAGGTTAGGGTGGATTGGCTATGGTAAATTGCCCCTTAGCGTCCAAAAATGTGTAGGTTAGGGTGGATTGGCCATGCTAAATTGTCCCTTAGTGTCCAAAGATGTGCGGGTTAGGGTGGATTGGCCATGCTAAATTGTCCCTTAGTGTCCAAAGATGTGCGGGTTAGGGTGGATTGGCCATGCTAAATTGTCCCTTAGTGTCCAAAGATGTGCGGGTTAGGGTGGATTGGCCATGCTAAATTGTCCCTTAGTGTCCAAAGATGTGTAGGTTAGGGTGGATTGGCCGTGCTAAATTGTCCCTTAGTGTCCAAAGATGTGTAGGTTAGGGTGGATCGGCCATGCTAAATTGTCCCTTAGTGTCCAAAGATGTGTAGGTTAGGGTGGATCGGCCATGCTAAATTGTCCCTTAGTGTCCAAAGATGTGCAGGTTAGGGTGGATCGGCCATGCTAAATTGTCCCTTAGTGTCCAAAGATGTGTAGGTTAGGGTGGATTGGCCATGCTAAATTGTCCCTTAGTGTCCAAAGATGTGTAGGTTAGGGTGGATTGGCCATGCTAAATTGTCCCTTAGTGTCCAAAGATGTGCAGGTTAGGTAGATTGGCCATGCTAAATTGTCCCTTAGTGTCCAAAGATGTGCAGGTTAGGGTGGATTGGCCATGCTAAATTGCCCCTTAGTGTCCAAAGATGTGCGGGTTAGGGTGGATTGGCCATGCTAAACCCCCCCCCCCAGGCCCGAACCCCATTTACCCTTCTAGGGTGTCCCCCTGGCACCAACGGGCAATTTAGGTGGATTGGCCAATCCATCTTTGGACTGTGGGAGGAGACTGGAGCACCCAGAGGAAACCCACGCAGACACAGGGAGAACATGCAGTCTCCACACAGACAGTGACCCGAGCCGGGGATCTGACCCGGGTCCCTGGCGCCGTGAGGCAGCAGTGCTAACCCACTGTGCCACCCCTATCAGGTCGCACCCCGCACCCCCCTGCTCCCCCACCCCCCTCAGTCTGTCGCTCCAATGAGAACAAGAGTTTCTCCAACCTCTCCTCATAGCTAATGCCCTCCGTACCAGGGCAACATCCTGGTAAATCTTTCCTGTAACCCTCTCTAAAGCCTCTCTAAAGGTGGTGTGGCGACCAGAATTGAACACAATATTCCCAGTGCGACCTCACTAAGGTTCGATAAAGCACGACTTGCCAATT
Source organism: Carcharhinus amblyrhynchos (assembly GCF_965287045.1). Classification (NCBI taxonomy): domain Eukaryota; kingdom Metazoa; phylum Chordata; class Chondrichthyes; order Carcharhiniformes; family Carcharhinidae; genus Carcharhinus; species Carcharhinus amblyrhynchos. The sequence goes on from NW_027650349.1 coordinate 33,805, forward strand.
TTTAAACTCAGTGCCCCGGCCGATGAAGGCAAGCATTGCCGTATGCCTTCTTGACCACCTTCTCCACCTGCGTTGCCACTTTCAATGACCTGTACACCTGTACGCCCAGATCCCTCTGCCTATCGATAACCCTAAAGGTTCTACCATTTACTGTACAGTTCTTCCATGGATTAGATATTCCAAAATATCTCACACTTCTCCAGATTAAACACCATCTGCCAATTCTCTGCCCAAGTCTCTAACCCGTCTATACAGGACCTTAAGAGATAGGAGCTGAATTAGGCCACTCAGCCCATCGAATCTGCTCCATTCAATCATGGCTGATATTTTTCTCATCCCCTCATTCTCCTGCCTTTTCCCCCTGATCCCCTTATTAATCAGGAACCTCTGTCTTAAAGACACTCAGTGACCCGGAATCCTCTACGGCAGAGGGTTCCACAGATTCCCCACTGAAGAAATTCCTCCCCCATCCCTGTTTTAAAGGATGGTCCCTTTAGCCTAAGGTTGTGCCCTCTCTGGTTCTAGTTTTTCCCACCAGTGGAAACGTCCTCTCCCACTCTATCCAGGGTGCATCCTGCTCTATCCTCTGAGAATCCTCTTCACTGTCCGCGACTCCCCGAATTTTTGGAACCGATCTGTGAACGCAACACGAAAAAGAGAGACCTTTGACCTGGTGCGCGTGTGACGATCCTCGGTACCTTTGCATCCAGGGGTGATGCACGGGACAAACAGGTCGTGGTCTCTCTCTTCAGCGATACGTCCGCACGCCATGCAGTATTCCTGGGACAAGCCCGCAAACGCGGCGATCCAAGCAAACAGCTTGTACCTGGAGAAACACACGCACAAAGAATGTTGGGGGGAGAATGTGGGGCTCGCTCCCATTCTGGGGGGAGAATGTGGGACTCGCTCCCACGGGGGGGGGAGAATGTGGGACTCGCTCCCACGGGGGGGGGAGAATGTGGGACTCGCTCCCACGGGGGGGGGGAGAATGTGGGACTCGCTCCCACGGGGGGGGGAGAATGTGGGACTCGCTCCCACGGCGGGGGGGGAGTGGAGGAGAGACGATGAGCAGGAACACTAACACAGGGAGGAGAGTGAGTGACCTGTCTCTCTGCTCTGTGTAATTCTGGTTAAAAGTCTCGAGAGTGTATCTTACCGTGACGCTAACGCAAGTATAATGCTCGTGTGTCCTGCGT
>NW_027650349.1:40000-101488 GCF_965287045.1 Carcharhinus amblyrhynchos
ACAGCCCGCTCTGTAACTGACCGGTACTAACACCGCCCGCTCTGTAACTGACCGGTACACACACAGCCCGCTCTGTAACTGACCGGTACACACACAGCCCGCTCTGTAACTGACCGGTACACACACAGCCCGCTCTGTAACTGACCGGTACACACACAGCCCGCTCTGTAACTGACCCGTACACACACAGCCCGCTCTGTAACTGACCGGTACTAACACCGCCCGCTCTGTAACTGACCGGTACTAACACTGCCCACTCTGTAACTGACCGGTACACACACAGCCCGCTCTGTAACTGACCGGTACTAACACCGCCCGCTCTGTAACTGACCGGTACTAACACCGCCCGCACTGTAACTGACTGGTACACACACAGCCCGCTCTGTAACTGACCGGTACTAACACAGCCCGCTCTGTAACTGACCGGTACACACACAGCCCGCTCTGTAACTGACCGGTACACACACAGCCCGCTCTGTAACTGACCGGTACTAACACCGCCCGCACTGTAACTGACTGGTACACACACAGCCCGCTCTGTAACTGACCGGTACTAACACAGCCCGCTCTGTAACTGACCGGTACACACACAGCCCGCTCTGTAACTGACCGGTACACACACAGCCCGCTCTGTAACTGACCGGTACACACACAGCCCGCTCTGTAACTGACCGGTACACACACAGCCCGCTCTGTAACTGACCGGTACACACACAGCCCGCTCTGTAACTGACCGGTACACACACAGCCCGCTCTGTAACTGACCGGTACACACACAGCCTGCTCTGTAACTGACCGGTACACACACAGCCCGCTCTGTAACTGACCGGTACACACACAGCCCGCTCTGTAACTGACCGGTACACACACAGCCCGCTCTGTAACTGACCGGTACTAACACCGCCCGCTCTGTAACTGACCGGTACACACACAGCCCGCTCTGTAACTGACCGGTACACACACAGCCCGCTCTGTAACTGACCAGTACACACACAGCCCGCTCTGTAACTGACCGGTACACACACAGCCCGCTCTGTAACTGACCGGTACACACACAGCCCGCTCTGTAACTGACCGGTACACACACAGCCCGCTCTGTAACTGACCGGTACTAACACCGCCCGCTCTGTAACTGACCGGTACTAACACCGCCCGCACTGTAACTGACTGGTACACACACAGCCCGCTCTGTAACTGACCGGTACACACACAGCCCGCTCTGTAACTGACCGGTACTAACACCGCCCGCTCTGTAACTGACCGGTACACACACCGCCCGCTCTGTAACTGACCGGTACACACACCGCCCGCTCTGTAACTGACCGGTACACACACAGCCCGCTCTGTAACTGACCGGTACACACACAGCCCGCTCTGTAACTGACCGGTACACACACAGCCCGCTCTGTAACTGACCGGTACACACACAGCCCGCTCTGTAACTGACCGGTACTAACACCGCCTGCACTGTAACTGACCGGTACTAACACCGCCCGCACTGTAACTGACCGGTACACACACAGCCCGCTCTGTAACTGACCGGTACACACACAGCCCGCTCTGTAACTGACTGGTACACACACAGCCCGCTCTGTAACTGACCAGTACACACACTAACACAGCACTCTGTCAGCTGACATTGTAACTCAAACTATATCACATTAGCCTTACCCACTCCCACGGTGGGGGTAGTGGGGGGAGATTGTGGGACTCGCTCCCACGGGGGGAGTGGGGGGAGAATGTGGGACTCGCTCCCACGGGTGGGGAGGGGAATGTGGGAACCTTGTGTTAAGGAGTGCGTGGGAATCGAACTCACAGCGTGCAACGATCTCCACTTGCAGGTGGTAACTGACCATGTCGAGCACCCAGAAGACGGTGTAATCCAGAAGGATGATGATTACCACCGAGAGAGACTGTCGCAAAACCGTGGTGAACCCGATGATGTACTTCTGTTTCTCGGACGCAGTCATGTAGTAAGACCCTTGCAAACAAGAGAGAACTGCAAAGAATTATATCCTTGGCGTATCCCCGCGTTCCGAGCACTGTTTGACATAACACAGAGACGCAAAGCGGGGGAAACAAAGGAATTCCCAGCACCACGGAAATCCCCATGGTGAAGGAGGAGGCCACTCAGCCCATCAAATCTGTACCGGTTCTTTGACAGAGCGTCTTACCCAGGCCCTACCCCTGTGCTCCCATTCACCTAACCTGTACATCTTTGGACACTAAGGGACAATTTAGCACGGCCAATCCACCCTAACCTACACATCTTTGGACACTAAGGGACAATTTAGCATGGCCAATCCACCCTAACCTGCACATCTTTGGACACTAAGGGACAATTTAGCATGGCCAATCCACCCTAACCTGTACATCTTTGGACACTAAGGGACAATTTAGCATGGCCAATCCACCCTAACCTGCACATCTTTGGACACTAAGGGACAATTTAGCACGGCCAATCCACCCTAACCTACACATCTTTGGACACTAAGGGACAATTTAGCATGGCCAATCCACCCTAACCTGTACATCTTTGGACACTAAGGGACAATTTAGCATGGCCAATCCACCCTAACCTGCACATCTTTGGACACTAAGGGACAATTTAGCACGGCCAATCCACCCTAACCTGCACATCTTTGGACACTAAGGGACAATTTAGCATGGCCAATCCACCCTAACCTGTACATCTTTGGACACTAAGGGACAATTTAGCATGGCCAATCCACCCTAACCTGCACATCTTTGGACACTAAGGGACAATTTAGCACGGCCAATCCACCCTAACCTGCACATCTTTGGACACTAAGGGACAATTTAGCATGGCCAATCCACCCTAACCTGCACATCTTTGGACACTAAGGGACAATTTAGCATGGCCAATCCACCCTAACCTACACATCTTTGGACACTAAGGGACAATTTAGCACGGCCAATCCACCCTAACCTGCACATCTTTGGACACTAAGGGACAATTTAGCACGGCCAATCCACCCTAACCTACACATCTTTGGACACTAAGTTGGGGAGAGTTGGAAGATTGAGAATCCCCCGTTTACACTCTGTGGATGTGACTCAGTGTGGGGAACACTGATGTATCTGATGATGGAGGGGCAGTGTGTGTGTGTGTGTGGACGCAAGGCCCAACTCACAAGGTCTTATGTACTTGCAAGCTTCCGAGAATCTCAACGGCAAAATGGTGCTCTTCCCAATCCTGGCTCGCATGATGTCAATCTCCAGGAACTGGTTGGTAATGTAACAATTGTCGTAATCATCTCGAAAGAGGTACTGTTTCCGGTACAGGAGGGCTCTGAGAGGAAGGGACAACAGCCAGGTTAAAGCGTAAAGCTCCCTCTACACTGTCCCCCCATCAAACACTCCCAGGACAGGTACAGCACGGGGTTCGATACAGAGTAAAGCTCCCTCTACACTGTCCCCCCCCATCAAACACTCCCAGGACAGGTACAGCACGGGGTTAGATACAGAGTAAAGCTCCCTCTACACTGTCCCCCATCAAACACTCCCAGGACAGGTACAGCACAGGGTTAGATACAGAGTAAAGCTCCCTCTACACTGTCCCCCATCAAACACTCCCAGGACAGGTACAGCACGGGGTTAGATACAGAGTAAAGCTTCCTCTACACTGTCCCCCCATCAAACACTCCCAGGACAGGTACAGCACGGGGTTAGATACAGAGTAAAGCTCCCTCTACACTGTCCCCCCATCAAACACTCCCAGGACAGGCACAGCACGGGGTTAGATACAGAGTAAAGCTCCCTCTACACTGTCCCCCCCCATCCCAGGACAGGTACAGCACGGGGTTAGATACAGAGTAAAGCTCCCTCTACACTGTCCCCCCATCAAACACTCCCAGGACAGGTACAGCACGGGGTTAGATACAGAGTAAAGCTCCCTCTACACTGTCCCCCCATCAAACACTCCCAGGACAGGTACAGCACGGGGTTAGATACAGAGTAAAGCTCCCTCTACACTGTCCCCCCATCAAACACTCCCAGGACAGGCACAGCACGGGGTTAGATACAGAGTAAAGCTCCCTCTACACTGTCCCCCCCCATCCCAGGACAGGTACAGCACGGGGTTAGATACAGAGTAAAGCTCCCTCTACACTGTCCCCCCATCAAACACTCCCAGGACAGGTACAGCACGGGGTTAGATACAGAGTAAAGCTCCCTCTACACTGTCCCCCCATCAAACACTCCCAGGACAGGTACAGCACGGGGTTAGATACAGAGTAAAGCTCCCTCTACACTGTCCCCCCATCAAACACTCCCAGGACAGGTACAGCACGGGGTTAGATACAGAGTAAAGCTCCCTCTACACTGTCCCCCATCAAACACTCCCAGGACAGGTACAGCACGGGGTTAGATACAGAGTAAAGCTCCCTCTACACTGTCCCCCCATCAAACACTCCCAGGACAGGTACAGCACGGGGTTAGATACAGAGTAAAGCTCCCTCTACACTGTCCCCCCATCAAACACTCCCAGGACAGGCACAGCACGGGGTTAGATACAGAGTAAAGCTCCCTCTACACTGTCCCCCCCCATCCCAGGACAGGTACAGCACGGGGTTAGATACAGAGTAAAGCTCCCTCTACACTGTCCCCCCATCAAACACTCCCAGGACAGGTACAGCACGGGGTTAGATACAGAGTAAAGCTCCCTCTACACTGTCCCCCCATCAAACACTCCCAGGACAGGTACAGCACGGGGTTAGATACAGAGTAAACTCCCTCTACACTGTCCCTCATCAAACACTCCCAGGACAGGTACAGCACGGGGTTAGATACAGAGTAAACTCCCTCTACACTGTCCCCCCCCATCCCAGGACAGGTACAGCACGGGGTTAGATACAGAGTAAAGCTCCCTCTACACTGTCCCCCCATCAAACACTCCCAGGACAGGTACAGCACGGGGTTAGATACAGAGTAAACTCCCTCTACACTGTCCCCCCATCAAACACTCCCAGGACAGGTACAGCACGGGGTTAGATACAGAGTAAAACTCCCTCGACACTGTCTCCCCATCAAACACTCCCAGGACAGGTACAGCACGGGGTTAGATACAGAGTAAAGCTCCCTCTACACTGTCCCCCCATCAAACACTCCCAGGACAGGTACAGCACGGGGTTAGATACAGAGTAAAGCTCCCTCTACACTGTACCCCTCATCAAACACTCCCAGGACAGGTACAGCACGGGGTTAGATACAGAGTAAAGCTCCCTCTACACTGTCCCCCCATCAAACACTCCCAGGACAGGGACAGCACGGGGTTAGATACAGAGTAAAGCTCCCTCTACACTGTCCCCCCATCAAACACTCCCAGGACAGGTACAGCACGGGGTTAGATACAGAGTAAAGCTCCCTCTACACTGTCCCCCATCAAACACTCCCAGGACAGGTACAGCACGGGGTTAGATACAGAGTAAAGCTCCCTCTACACTGTCCCCCCCATCAAACACTCCCAGGACAGGTACAGCACGGGGTTAGATACAGAGTAAAGCTCCCTCTACACTGTCCCCCCATCAAACACTCCCAGGACAGGTACAGCACGGGGTTAGATACAGAGTAAAGCTCCCTCTACACTGTCCCCCCATCAAACACTCCCAGGACAGGTACAGCACGGGGTTAGGTACTGAGCGATCTGGGACTCACTGGATGTAGAGGTAAATCATCATCAGTGTTGTGATGTATCCCAGGAGACCCATTCCCTCGTAGACTCCCCCCAGTCGCTGTCTAATCTCCTCCATGATGTCCAGTGCCACATGGGACAGGCTCTTGGATTGGTTGGCGTAGATGTGGAAATGATGTTGGATCGAAATGTTGAATTTAAACTCATTCGTCACCTTGTCGAGTGCTTCAGAAATGGCTGTGAGAGAGACAGAGAGAGAGAGAGACAGAAAAACAGAGAGAGAGAGGCGGAGAGAGAGTGATAGAGAGAGACAGAGAGCGAGTGAGAGAGAGACAGAGTGAGACAGAGAGAGAGGGAGATGGAGAGAGAGACAGAGAGAGAGACAGACAGAGAGAGACAGAGAGAGAGACAGAGAGAGGGAAAGACAGAGAGAGAGAGGCAGAGAGAGAGTGATAGAGAGAGACAGAGAGCGAGTGAGAGAGAGACAGAGTGAGACAGAGAGAGAGAGAGACAGAGAGAGAGGGAGATGGAGAGAGAGACAGAGAGAGAGACAGAGACAGAGAGAGAGACAGAAAAACAGAGAGAGAGAGGCGGAGAGAGAGCGATAGAGAGAGACAGAGAGCGAGTGAGAGAGAGACAGAGTGAGACAGAGAGAGAGAGAGACAGAGAGAGAGGGAGATGGAGAGAGAGACAGAGAGAGAGACAGACAGAGAGAGACAGAGACAGAGAGAGAGACAGAGAGATAGACAGAGAGAGATAGACAGAGAGAGAGAGACAGAAAAACAGAGAGAGAGAGGCGGAGAGAGAGTGATAGAGAGAGACAGAGAGTGGGTGAGAGAGAGACAGAGTGAGACAGAGAGAGAGAGAGGGAGATGGAGAGAGAGACAGAGAGAGAGACAGACAGAGAGAGACAGAGACAGAGAGACAGAGAGAGAGACAGAGAGATAGACAGAGAGATAGACAGAGAGAGACAGAGAGAGGGAAAGAGAGAGGGAGAGACAGAGAGAGGGAGAGTGAGAGAGACAGAGAGAGAGACAGAGAGAGAGGGAAAGACAGGGGAAAGACAGATAGAGAGGCAGAGAGAGAAAGGGAGAGAGAGACAGAGAGATAGAAAGAGAGACAGAGAGAGAGGGAAAGACAGGGGAAAGACAGATAGAGAGGCAGAGAGAGAAAGGGAGAGAGAGAGAGATAGAGAGAGAGTGAGTGAGAGGGAGAGACAGGGAGACAGATAGAGAGAGAGGGAAAGACAGGGGGAGAGGCAGAGAGAGAGAGAGAAAGAGGGAGACAATATAGAAAGAAGGAGAGATGGGGAAGAGACAGTGAGCGAGTGACGGGGGGGTAGAGAGAGAGAGATGGAGGGAGTGAGAATGAGAGAGAGGGAGTGAGAAAAAGGGGAAAGAGTGAGGGAGAGAGAAAGAGAGAATGAGAAGGAGAGAGGGAAATGGGAGAGAGTGGGGAGAGAGAAACAGAGAGAGTGGGAGAGAAAGAAGGAGACAGAAGGCAGAGAGAAAGAGAGAGGGAGAAACAGGAGGGCGAGGGAAAGAAGGAGGAGGAGAGGGAAGGAGAGGAAGGGATGGGGAGAGAGGGAGAGACGGGGAAAAGGAGAGTGAGGTAGGGATTAATGTGGAGGCATCCTCTTTCTCTGCCAAAGATCTCACGGCCGGGAGTGGGAGAGGGGGGGGTGGGGAAGGAGCTGTGTTTGGGAGGGAGTTCCCCTGGGGGCCCTGGGACCAACAGGGATCAAGTGGGCAGAGTCCCAGGTGACCAGAGGTGTCCAGACATCTGAGCCCAATTCTGGGCCAACGTTCACCGACCCCCTGCCCACCAGGAACCAAACGCAGGCGCCAAGACCCCCCCCCGACACGGGAGCAGCAAGAGTCCATTCGGCCCATCTGCTCCGTCCTTCCCGAGGGGTCCCCCCCTCCCCCGCAGGATTGAAGATCGCTGCGGGATCTTGCTGTGCGCAGTCTGCCCGGCCGCCCTTCCCCGCCTCAGCAGCGGTTGTCGGAGGTGGGAGGAGTGGGGGGGGGCGGTGGGGTGTGGAATGCAAGGCTTCTCTCCGCGCGAGGCAGCCCCTCGCGGGGAAGGGCGGCTGGAGGGTGTGATGGAGGACGGAACAAGATGGCACTCACGTTCTCCGACTCGCTTAGACAGCTGTTCTTTGATGTACGTCGGGATCAGACAGAACCATTGGATCACTGCGGACGAGACAGGGAGAAATTTAGCGAGTTGGTGGGGGAGGCGGGGGGGGCGGTGGGAGTCTCAATCGACCGGGAAGCCGGCTGCTGATGTTCCGGGGCGCAATTGCACCTGCGCGCCCATCTCCCATTGCACTCACTGTTTGGACATAAAATACTGGGAGATCTGTCACTCCCTTTACCCCGCCCCATGGATATTGTCCCCCCCCCCCCCCCCGCCACAACCGATCGCACCTCCCCCCAGCACTCCCCAAACGCCACTCCGAACATCGCTCCCCTGATCACAGCCCTGGCTGATTGTCCCCACCCCCCCCACCCCCCCCCATTCGCTGCCCCAAATATTACCCACCCTGACCACTTCCCCCACCCCCACAAACATGGCCCCGCCCCCAAGCATCACCCTGACTGTTTTCCCCCCACACCCCTGATCGCTTCCCAGCTTGTCAACCTCCCCACCTCCTCCTATGGAGTTCCGCCTCTGCACCAACCCCTCCCATCTACAGTGCAGAAGGAGGCCATTCAGCCCATCAAGTCAGCACTGACCCACAATCCCACACAGGCCCTCTCCCCATAACTCCAAGCATTTACCCTAGCTAATCCCCCTGACACAAAGGGGCAATTTGGCATGGCCAATACACCGAACCTACACATCTTTGGACACTAAGGGACAATTTAGCATGGCCAATCCACCCTAACCTACACATCTTTGGACATTAAGGGACAATTTAGCATGGCCAATCCACCCTAACCTACACATCTTTGGACACTAAGGGACAATTTAGCATGGCCAATCCACCTAACCTACACATCTTTGGACACTAAGGGACAATTTAGCATGGCCAATCCACCTAACCCACACATCTTTGGACATTAAGGGACAATTTAGCATGGCCAATCCACCCTAACCTACACATCTTTGGACACTAAGGGGCAATTTAGCATGGCCAATCCACCCTAACCTACACATCTTTGGACACTAAGGGACAATTTAGCATGGCCAATCCACCTAACCCACACATCTTTGGACGCTAAGGGACAATTTAGCATGGCCAATCCACCTAACCCACACATCTTTGGACGCTAAGGGACAATTTAGCATGGCCAATCCACCTAACCCACACATCTTTGGACACTAAGGGACAATTTAGCATGGCAAATCCACCCTAACCTACGCATCTTTGGACACTAAGGGACAATTTAGCATGGCCAATCCACTCTAACCTACACATCTTTGGACACTAAGGGACAATTTAGCATGGCCAATCCACTCTAACCTACACATCTTTGGACACTAAGGGACAATTTAGCACGGCCAATCCACCCTAACCTACACATCTTTGGACACTAAGGGACAATTTAGCATGGCCAATCCACCCTAACCTACACATCTTTGGACACTAAGGGACAATTTAGCATGGCCAATCCACCCTAACCTACACATCTTTGGACACTAAGGGATAATTTAGCATGGCCAATCCACCCTAACCTACACATCTTTGGACACTAAGGGACAATTTAGCATGGCCAATCCACCCTAACCTACACATCTTTGGACACTAAGGGACAATTTAGCATGGCCAATCCACCCTAACCTACACATCTCCAAAGATGTGCAGGTTAGGGGGATTGGCCATGCTGAATTGCCCCTTAGTGTCAGGGGGATTAGTAGGGTAAGCATGTGGGATTACGGGAATAGGGCCTGGGTGGGATAGTGGTCAGTACAGGCTCAATGGGCTGAATGGCCTCCTTCTGTACTGTAAGGATTCTATGATTCTATGATCGTAGACCACTAAGGGACAATTTAGTATGGCCAATCCATCTTTGGAGCGTGGGAGGAAACCGGAGCACCCGGAGGAAACCCAGGCAGACACGGGGAGAATGTGCAATCGAACCCACGTCCCTGGCGCCGTGGGGCAGCAGCGCTAACCCCGCTGTGCCACCGTGTCACCCTCCCTGTATCCGTTGCTTGGGGAGGCCAACGTTCTCTCACTGTCGAGGAAGCATCGCCCCCCCCCGATCAATAATTGCCCCTCGGAGTCCGAGTGTTGCTGGCGCCAGCCTCGACCCCCCGACCCCGATCAGTCGACACTCACCATTGGCCAGGCCGCAGAGGGGCTTGACGACGTTGACAATGTAGCAGAGAAAGCCAAAGATGCTGAGGAGGGAGCGGCACTTCTCGATGGCGTCGTCAAACACCTTGATGCACTTCCTGTAGGGTTCACCCAGCTCCTGGTTGCACATCACCCCAATGTTGGACATCCAACGCATCACGTTACGCAGGATTCGCACTGCAGGCAACCGGCAGAAAGGTTAATCAGACCCCCTCCTCCCTTTTCCCAATGGCCGCCGCACGCCCGGGACACCCCCTCAGTCAGACCCACAGCGCCACCAGCTGGAGGGGAGGCGTAACTACAGCGTGACATGTTGACATCATAACTTTCCGTGATGAGAGAGGACTCGGAATTCCCAATGGAAAAAGAATGATGCCATAGAATTCCCGCAGAGCAGGAGGAGGCCCATTGAGAATGCATCTGCAATAGTCCCACCCTATCCCCGTAACTCTACACATTAACCCCCTTGACATGAAGCAACAATTTAGCATGGCCAATCCCCCTAATCTGCACATCTGTGGACACTAAGGGGCAATTTAGCATGTAGAGGGAGCTTTACTCTGTATCTAACCCCGTGCTGTACCTGTCCTGGGAGTGTTTGATGGGGGACAGTGTAGAGGGAGCTTTACTCTGTATCTAACCCCGTGCTGTACCTGTCCTGGGAGTGTTTGATGGGGGACAGTGTAGAGGGAGCTTTACTCTGTATCTAACCCCGTGCTGTACCTGTCCTGGGAGTGTTTGATGGGGGGACAGTGTAGAGGAAGCTTTACTCTGTATCTAACCCCGTGCTGTACCTGTCCTGGGAGTGTTTGATGGGGGGACAGTGTAGAGGGAGCTTTACTCTGTATCTAACCCCGTGCTGTACCTGTCCTGGGAGTGTTTGATGGGGGGGACAGTGTAGAGGGAGCTTTACTCTGTATCTAACCCCGTGCTGTACACGTCCTGGGAGTGTTTGATGGGGGGGACAGTGTAGAGGGAGCTTTACTCTGTATCTAACCCCGTGCTGTACACGTCCTGGGAGTGTTTGATGGGGGGGACAGTGTAGAGGGAGCTTTACTCTGTATCTAACCCCGTGCTGTACCTGTCCTGGGAGTGTTTGATGGGGGGACAGTGTAGAGGGAGCTTTACTCTGTATCTAACCCCGTGCTGTACCTGTCCTGGGAGTATTTGATGGGGGGGACAGTGTAGAGGGAGCTTTACTCTGTATCTAACCCCGTGCTGTACCTGTCCTGGGAGTGTTTGATGGGGGGACAGTGTAGAGGGAGCTTTACTCTGTATCTAACCCCGTGCTGTACCTGTCCTGGGAGTGTTTGATGGGGGGGACAGTGTAGAGGGAGCTTTACTCTGTATCTAACCCCGTGCTGTACCTGTCCTGGGAGTGTTTGATGGGGGGGACAGTGTAGAGGGAGCTTTACTCTGTATCTAACCCCGTGCTGTACCTGTCCTGGGAGTGTCGGGGTCTCTGGCACCCTGTGGTGGGATCTTTCTGTGCCGTACCTATATGTTTGATCGAATTCTTCATCGCGATGAAGAACTTCCGCACCCGATCTCCGACAGCTTTTGCCTTCACAGCGATGGCTTTGATCTTGCTCAGAGCGGCTTGGGTAGGTGAGAGAGAGAGAGAGAGAGAGGCTGATTCCTTGGAGGCGATCGAACCGGAATAATGTCTTGCGTTCCGGGACGGATTCCCCGGATTCCCGATCTCAATCGCTCCCTCGGTTATCCGGCAGCTTGTCCCAAAGGGCAGCCATCAGTCATCAATCCCGGATTCCCGGCTGGGGTATCCCAACTTTTCCCATAAACATCGGCAAGGAGCGTCAGAGGGGACTTTATCAGAGAGAGTCTGACCCCGAGGCGCACACGGGGAGAGAGCCGGGACAGGTCACCGACAGCTCGGTCACAGAGAACGGGCTAAAGGAACATCTTAGAGACAGAGACAGAGAGGGAGAGAGGGAGAGAGGGAGAGAGAGAGACAGAGACAGTGACAGAGAGACAGAGAGAAAGACAGACAGAGACAGTGGCAGAGAGACAGAGAGAAAGACAGACAGAGACAGAGAGGGAGAGACACAGAGGGAGAGAGAAAAAGAGAGAGGGGGAGAGACAGAGAGAAAGACGGAGAGACAGAAGGAGAGAGAGAGACAGAGAGATTGAGACCGAGAAAGAGAGACTGAGAGAGGCAGAGAGAGGGGTTTGGGGGGGGGGGGGGGGGAGCGAGTTTAGGGAGGGAATTCCAGATCTTAGGGCCCCCCCCCCCCCAAGCAGCTGAAGGCACGGCCCCCAATGGCGGAGCGATGGGAATCGGGGGATGCTCGAGAGGCCGGAATTGGAGGAACGCAGAGATCTGGGAGGGGGTGTAGGGGCTGGAGGAGGGTTACAGAGATAGGGAGGGGGTGTAGGGGGCTGGAGGGGGTTACAGAGATAGGGAGGGGGGTGTAGGGGGCTGGAGGGGGTTACAGAGATAGGGAGGGGGGTGTAGGGGGGCTGGAGGAGGTTACAGAGATAGGGAGGGGGTGTAGGGGGCTGGAGGAGGTTACAGAGATAGGGAGGGGGGTGTAGGGGGCTGGAGGAGGGTTACAGAGATAGGGAGGGGGTGTAGGGGGCTGGAGGGGGTTACAGAGATAGGGACGGGGGTGTAGGGGGCTGGAGGGGGTTACAGAGATAGGGAGGGGGGTGTAGGGGGCTGGAGGAGGTTACAGAGATAGGGAGGGGGTGTAGGGGGCTGGAGGGGGTTACAGAGATAGGGAGGGGGGTGTAGGGGGCTGGAGGAGGTTACAGAGATAGGGAGGGGGTTACAGAGATAGGGAGGGGGTGTAGGGGGCTAGAGGAGTTGGTGGAGAATGTGGGACTTGTTCCCACGGTTGCGGGGGGTGGTGAAGGTGTATCTCTCTCTCTCTCTCTCTCTCTCTCTCTCTCTCCCCCCGCCCCCCCCCAATTCTTACTGATCAGTGGCTCCTTGGCTTTCTGCATGAGTTCCCTTGTTTGGTTCAGGGCCACTTCCGCTCCGCAGGCAATCGACTCGGACGCCCGGTTGAAGTTTGTTAGAATGTTCTGGAGGGGTCCTTCAATGACCAGACCAAAGGCCAACACCATGAGGAAAGCTTTCCCCTGCTCTGTGGGGAGAGACAACACACAATATCTTTCATTTCATTCACTCTTGGGGCAGGGCTGGCGCTAGCTGGGCCACTGTTTATTGCCCCTCCCTCGGTGCCCAATGCTATTCAGCGCCAACCACGGCGGCGCAGTGGGGTCGGCACCGCTGCCTCACGGCGCCAGGGGCCCGGGTTCGATTCCCGGCCTCGGGTCACTGTCTGTGCAGAGACTGCACGGTCTCCCCGTGTCTGCGTGGGTTTCCCTCGGGTGCTCCAGTTTCCTCCCACAGTCCGAAAGATGTGTAGGTTAGGGTGGATTGGCCGTGCTAAATTGCCCCTTAGTGTCCAAAGATGTGTAGGTTAGGGTGGATTGGCCATGCTAAATTGCCCCTTAGTGTCCAAAGATGTGTAGGTTAGGGTGGATTGGCCATGCTAAATTGCCCCTTAGTGTCCAAAGATGTGCAGGTTAGGGTGGATTGGCCATGCTAAATTGACCCTTAGTGTCCAAAGATGTGTAGGTTAGGGTGGATTGGCCATGCTAAATTGCCCCCTTAGTGTCCAAAGATGTACAGGTTAGAGATGGCATGTTGGCACAGTAATTGTCAGTTGATAGTGGGGGGGGGAATTCAGTTTTTGGTCAATGGTAACCCCCAGGATGTTGATAGTGGGGGGGGGGGATTCATTGATGGTCAATGGTAACCCCCAGGATGTTGATAGTGGTGGGGGGGGGTGGATTCAGTGATGGTCAATGGTAACCCCCAGGATGTTGATAGTGGGGGGGGGGGATTCAGTGATGGTCAATGGTAACCCCCAGGATGTTGATAGTGGGGGGGGGATTCAGTGATGGTCAATGGTAACCCCCAGGATGTTGATAGTGGGGGGGATTGAGTGATGGTCAATGGTAACCCCCAGGATGTTGATAGTTGGGGGGGGGATTCAGTGATGGTCAACGGTAACCCCTAGGATGTTGAGAGTTGGGGGGGATTGGTACGTTCTGGGCCTTGATGTTGAGGTGGAAGGGTGTGGGAGGATAATGGGATTTGGTGGGGAGCCCATCCCGGGATACTCACTGGAGAAGATGTGAGGGAACATGAGGAAGATGTTGACACGGATCTTGGCAGAGAGCCCCATGCCCAGTCCCATCAGTATGGCGAGCGTGATGGTGGACACCAGACAGTACCAGAGGTTGTACTCTTGCACGAAGAGGACAAAGATTGCATAGACGCTGGTGAAGAAGAGACCAAAGACCAGGCCCCCAAAGCTCCGGAGGCATTCCTTGAAGACATTGTCCTCCTCGATCCTGGCCTCCCGCTGGACCTTGGAGTCCGACCCCAGCAGCTCGTCCACCCGCTTCCAGCACTGCAGCTCGGGGCAACATGGGCAACAGGCCTCAAAGCAGAGCTGGGCCCTCCGGCGTTGGTAGACGGTGAAGCGGGCCTTCCTAGGGCGGCCAGTGACGATGTAGATCCACTTGAGGATCAGGCTCCGGGTCCTTTCCTTCCAGGGTTCTGTCTGCTCCTGATTTAGCTTCTTCCAGACGGCGCGGAGGATACGGTCACGTCTGGGCATGCCCGGGCATCAGTGGATGTCAACCGCCGGGCGTCGAGTTGGCATGGATCTGTCTCGTGGCCTCACTTTGGGGCCCTCTCCTGGCGGGACTCTGTAAAGAAAGCCAGGCAAAACTGAGAAGACAAAATGCAACACTATCACTGAATCCCCCCCCCACTATCAACATCCTGGGGGTTACCATTGATCGTCACTGAATCCCCCCCATTATTTACAGAGTAAAGCTTCCTCTGCACTGTCCCCCCATCAAACACTCCCAGGACAGGTACAGCACGGGGTTAGATACAGAGTAAAGCTCCCTCTACACTGTCTCCCCCCATCAAACACTCCCAGGACAGGTACAGCACGGGGTTAGATACAGAGTAAAGCTCCCTCTACACTGTCCCCCCATCAAACACTCCCAGGACAGGTACAGCACGGGGTTAGATACAGAGTAAAGCTCCCTCTACACTGTCCCCCCATCAAACACTCCCCAGGACAGGTACAGCACGGGGTTAGATACAGAGTAAAGCTCCCTCTACACTGTCCCCCCCATCAAACACTCCCAGGACAGGTACAGCACGGGGTTAGATACAGAGTAAAGCTCCCTCTACACTGTCCCCCCCATCAAACACTCCCAGGACAGGTACAGCACGGGGTTAGATACAGAGTAAAGCTCCCTCTACACTGTCCCCCATCAAACACTCCCAGGACAGGTACAGCACGGGGTTAGATACAGAGTAAAGCTCCCTCTACACTGTCCCCCCATCAAACACTCCCAGGACAGGTACAGCACGGGGTTAGATACAGAGTAAAGCTCCCTCTACACTGTCCCCATCAAACACTCCCAGGACAGGTACAGCACGGGGTTAGATACAGAGTAAAGCTCCCTCTACACTGTCCCCCCCATCAAACACTCCCAGGACAGGTACAGCACGGGGTTAGATACAGAGTAAAGCTCCCTCTACACTGTCCCCCATCAAACACTCCCAGGACAGGTACAGCACGGGGTTAGATACAGAGTAAAGCTCCCTCTACACTGTCTCCCCCCATCAAACACTCCCAGGACAGGTACAGCACGGGGTTAGATACAGAGTAAAGCTCCCTCTACACTGTCCCCCCATCAAACACTCCCAGGACAGGTACAGCACGGGGTTAGATACAGAGTAAAGCTCCCTCTACACTGTCCCCCCATCAAACACTCCCAGGACAGGTACAGCACGGGGTTAGATACAGAGTAAAGCTCCCTCTACACTGTCCCCTCCATCAAACACTCCCAGGACAGGTACAGCACGGGGTTAGATACAGAGTAAAGCTCCCTCTACACTGTCCCCCCATCAAACACTCCCAGGACAGGTACAGCACGGGGTTAGATACAGAGTAAAGCTCCCTCTACACTGTCCCCCCCATCAAACACTCCCAGGACAGGTACAGCACGGGGTTAGATACAGAGTAAAGCTCCCTCTACACTGTCCCCCCATCAAACACTCCCAGGACAGGTACAGCACGGGGTTAGATACAGAGTAAAGCTCCCTCTACACTGTCCCCCATCAAACATTCCCAGGACAGGTACAGCACGGGGTTAGATACAGAGTAAAGCTCCCTCTACACTGTCCCCCCATCAAACACTCCCAGGACAGGTACAGCACGGGGTTAGATACAGAGTAAAGCTCCCTCTACACTGTCCCCCATCAAACACCCCCAGGACAGGTACAGCACGGGGTTAGATACAGAGTAAAGCTCCCTCTACACTGTCCCCCCCATCAAACACTCCCAGGACAGGTACAGCACGGGGTTAGATACAGAGTAAAGCTCCCTCTACACTGTCCCCCCATCAAACACTCCCAGGACAGGTACAGCACGGGGTTAGATACAGAGTAAAGCTCCCTCTACACTGTCCCCCCCCATCAAACACTCCCAGGACAGGTACAGCACGGGGTTAGATACAGAGTAAAGCTCCCTCTACACTGTCCCCCCATCAAACACTCCCAGGACAGGTACAGCACGGGGTTAGATACAGAGTAAAGCTCCCTCTACACTGTCCCCCATCAAACATTCCCAGGACAGGTACAGCACGGGGTTAGATACAGAGTAAAGCTCCCTCTACACTGTCCCCCCATCAAACACTCCCAGGACAGGTACAGCACGGGGTTAGATACAGAGTAATTTTTACTCTTTCCCCCTCTCTCTCACTCACCTTCACTCTGTCAGTCACTCTCTCACTCTCTCTCTCACACACACACTCTCTCTCCCTCACTCACTGACTCAGTCACTTACTCACTCACTCTTTGACTCAGTCACTCACACTCTCAATCACTTACTCAATCTCTCACTTCTCTCACTCACTCTTTCATTTGCTCTTTCACTCACTCACTCACTCTTTCACTCACTCACTCACTCTTTCACTCACTCACTCATTCACTTGCTCACTCTCTCACTCACTCACTCTCTCACTCAATCTCTCACTCACTTACTCTTTCACTTACTCACTCACTCTTTCACTCACTCGCTCACTCACTCACTCACTCACTCGCTTACTCACTCACTCACTCTCACTCACTCACTCACTCACTCGCTCACTCACTCACTCACTCTCACTCACTCACTCAATCTCTCACTCAATCTCTCACTCACTCTTTCACTTACTCACCTACTCCCTCACTCTTTCACTGACTCACTTAATCTCTCACTCACTCATTCTCTCATTCACTCTCTTAATCTCACTCTCTCTCACTCGCTCACTCTCTCACTCACTCTCTCACTCTCTTATTCACTGACTCACTCATTCTCACTCACTCACTCTCTCTCTCACTCTCTCACTACTCACTCACTCTCACTCTCTCATTCACTCTCACTCACTTACTCTCTCATTCACTCACTCTCTGTCTCACTCACTCTCTCACTCACTCACTCTCTATCATTCACTCACTGACTCACTCACTCTCTCACTCTCTCACTCACTCACTCGATCTGTTGACTGACTGTGCATTGACCAATTATCTCCTTAACTGTTGTTCCTGTTTGTCGATCCGCCAATTACTGGCGGCCAACGTTCGAATGAGTAGCCAATGGGAGCTCGAGAATTCTGCCGCTCATTCCTATTGGCTGAGACCTCGGTTGGGGGTGTTGGGAGGGGGGGTGGGGCAAGGCCTCCTCCCCCCACCTCTGCGATTGGCTGGGGTTTGTGTTATGATTTGAGGGCCTCCCGTTTCCCTGGGCAACAGAACCTCCGTGGGGTTGGAGGAGGGGATGGAGGTTCCATGGTAGAAGTGAGAATTCCAACACTCCAGTTGCTTATACATTGTTGGGTTGGGATCACGGATTGGCGGTGGGGGTGGCGATAGCGCTGGAATGTGTGACCCATTGCTTCAGGAGAGAAGGCAGACAGGATTCCCTCACCCACAGCTCTACCGTGTGTGGGTGTGGAGGGGGAGGAGGGGAAGGTGAAATCCCGAGATCTATTGGGGAACCGCAGAGATGTGGGGAACCATTGTAGACGAGGCATTGGAGGAGGAGATCCCTCGTGGGGTCTGGATTCAACGTCCATCCTCCTGCCAGTCTAAATACCTCTCGAGGATTATCCAGCGATCTCAGAGAAGGATACAGAACCAGAAAAACCTTCTAGACAGTGGACAGCTACGGAAGAACTCCAAAAGCTTCAGAATGCGGTCAGACCTAATTATATCTCTCCTTTGAGAGTGACTAAAAATTCTGTTATTACTGTTTTGGTAATGAATGTTCCTTGTATGATTTGAACAGCGTCCCAGGTGAGTAAATAGTAAATCACACACATACAGAGACGCGAGGACTGATCAGGGTCAGTCAGCATGGCTTGGTGAGTGGAAAATCAGGTCTCACAAATTTGATTGAGTTTTTGTTTGAAGGGGTGACCAAGAAGGTAGATCAGGGTAATGCAGTTGATGTTGTCTACATGGACTTTAGCAAGGCCTTTGACCGCATGGTAGGTTGTTGCATAAGAGGGGTACAATATCAAGGGTAGGAGTCTTAGCAGTGTTCAGGAGCAGAAGGATCTTGGAGTCCGGGTCCACAGGACTCTTAAATCGCAGGTGGAGGATGTGGTCAAGAAGGCGTACGGTGTACTGGCCTACATTAATCGAGGGACTGAGTTTAGGAGTCGGGAGGTAATGCTGCAACTTTATAAGACCCTTGTCAGACCCCACTTGGAGTACTGTGCGCAGTTCTGGTCGCCTCACTACAGGAGGGATGTGGAGGCTATTGAGAGGGTGCAGAGGAGATTTACAAGGATGTTGCCTGGATTGGGAGGCATGCCTTATGAGGATAGGTTGAGGGAGCTCGGTCTTTTCTCCTTGGAGAGACGAAGGTTGAGAGGCGACCTGATAGAGGTTTATAAAATGTTGAGAGGAATAGATAGGGTGGATTCTCGGAGGCTATTCCCCAGGGCTGGAATGGTCGCTACGAGAGGACACAGGGTTAAGGTGCTGGGGAGCAGGTACAGAGGAGATGTCAGGGGTAAGTTTTTCACTCAGAGGGTGGTGAGTGAGTGGAATCGGCTGCTGTCGGTGGTGGTAGAGGCGAACTCGCTGGGGTCTTTTAAGAGACTTCTGGATGAGTATATGGGATCTAATGGGATTGAGGGTTATAGATAGGCCTGGTAGGTAGGGATATGATCGGCACAACTTGTGGGCCGAAGGGCCTGTTTGTGTTGTAGTTTTCCTATGTTCTATCAGGTTAAATCTCTCGGGATCCAGGGTGAGGTATCTAAATGGATACAAAATTGGCTTCTTGACAGAAGCCAGAGGGTGGCTGTAGAGGGTTATTTTTCAAACTGGAGGCCTGTGACCAGCCTCAGGGATCAGTGCTGGGCCCACTGTTATTTGTCATTTATATTAACGATTTGGATGAGAATATAGGAGGCATGGTTAGTAAGTTTGCCGATGACACCAAGATTGGTGGCATAGTGAAGAAAGTTATCTCCAATTGCAACGGGATCTTGATCAACTGGGCCAGTGGGCTGACGAATGGCAGATGCAGTTTAATTTAGATCAATGCGAGGTGATGCATTTTGGTTGATTGAACCAGGGCAGGAGTTACTCGGTTAATGGTAGGGTGTTGGGAGAGAGTTACAGAACAAAGAGATCTAGGGGTACAGGTTCACAGCCCCTTGAAAGTGGAGTCCCAGGTGGACAGAGTGGTGAAGAAGGCATTGGGCATGCTTGGTTTCATTGGTCAGAATACAGGAGTTGGGACGTCTTGTTGAAGTTGTACAAGACATTGGTAAGGCCACACTTGGAAATACTGTGTGCAGTTCTGGTCACCCTATTATATAAAGGATATTATTAAACTAGAAAGAGCGCAGAAAAGATTTACTAGGATGCTAACGGGACTTGATGGATTGAGTTATAAGGAGAGGCTGAATAGACTGGGACTTTTTTCTCTGGAGCGTAGGAGGCTGAGGGGTGATCTTATAGAGGTCTATAAAATAATGAGGGGCACAGATCAGCTAGATAGTCAATATCTTTTCCCCAAAGGTAGGGGAGTCTAAAACTAGAGGGCACAGGTTTAAGGTGAGAGGCGAGAGGGTCCAGAGGGGCAATTGTTTCACACAGAGGGTGGTGAGTGTCTGGAACGAGCTGCCAGAGGCAGTAGTAGAGGTGGGTACAATTTTATCTTTTAAAAAGCGTTTAGACGGTTACATGGGTAGAGAGGGATATGGGCCAAATGTGGGCAATTGGGATTAGCTTAGGGGTTTAAAAAGAAAGGACGGCATGGATGTGTTGGGCCGAAGGGCCTGTTTCCCTGCTGTAAACCTGTGTGTCTCTAATGTGTTACTTGTTTAGTTAAAGTTCCTGGTTATTTAACTAAAGTACCTTGCTAATTATTCACTGCAAGCGAGTGTCAGGCCTTAATGTTTATTAAACTCTAAACATTATGTAAGGACAAGTGATCCCTTCTCGAATAATTGTAGCAGATTATGCCAAGGGGATTTACCTCTGCGCCGTAACAGATGATATCATTTGGCCATCGACCCCACTTCAGCGAAGGGGGAACTGCTGGTCTCTATTCGCCCTGTCCGTGCCCCCTCATCATCTCGTACACCTCGGTCTCCTCTGCCCCAGAGCACACGACCCAAGCCCTCTCCAGCCCGCACGCTCCGCCCCAGGCAGCATCCTGGAGAATCTCCTCCGCTCTCCCTCCAGCCCAGTTGACCCTGCCGAAACTTCAGTTCATCAAACGGTTAGTCTCCCCTTCTCCCACGCGAAGGGTTTGGCCAAATGCCCCTCGGAGAGGGATGTGGAGAATGGCACAGTGGGGTTAGCGCTGCTGCCTCGCGGCGCCAGGGACCCGGGTTCGATTTCCCCGGCTCAGGTCACCGTCTGTGTGGACCCTGCACGTTCTCCCAGTGTCTGCGTGGGTTTCCTCCGGGTGCTCCGGTTTCCTCTCATAGTCCGAAAGATGTGCTGGTTGGGTGGATTGGCCATGCTAAATTGTCCCTTAGTGTCCAAAGATGTGCAGGTTAGGGTGGATTGGCCGTGCTAAATTGTCCCTTAGTGTCCAAAGATGTGCAGGTTAGGTGGATTGGCCATGCTAAATTGTCCCTTAGTGTCCAAAGGTGTGTAGGTTAGGGTGGATTGGCCGTGCTAAATTGTCCCTTAGTGTCCAAAGATGTGCAGGTTAGGGTGGATTGGCCATGCTAAATTGCCCCTTAGTGTCCAAAGATGTGCAGGTTAGGTGGATTGACCATGCTAAATTGCCCCTTAGTGTCCAAAGATGTGCTGGTTCGGTGGATTGGCCATGCTAAATTGCCCCTTAGTGTCCAAAGATGTGCTGGTTCGGTGGATTGGCCATGCTAAATTGTCCCTTAGTGTCCAAAGATGTGCAGGTTAGGTGGATTGACCATGCTAAATTGCCCCTTAGTGTCCAAAGATGTGCAGGTTAGGTGGATTGACCATGCTAAATTGCCCCTTAGTGTCCAAAGATGTGCTGGTTCGGTGGATTGGCCATGCTAAATTGTCCCTTAGTGTCCAAAGATGTGCAGGTTAGGTGGATTGACCATGCTAAATTGCCCCTTAGTGTCCAAAGATGTGCTGGTTCGGTGGATTGGCCATGCTAAATTGTCCCTTAGTGTCCAAAGATGTGCAGGTTAGGTGGATTGGCCATGCTAAATTGCCCCTTAGTGTCCAAAGATGTGCAGGTTAGGTGGATTGGCCATGCTAAATTGCCCCTTAGTGTCCAAAGATGTGTAGGTTAGGGTGGATTGGCCATGCTAAATTGCCCCTTAGTGTCCAAAGATGTGCACGTTAGGGGGATTGGCCATGCTAAATTGCCCCTTAGTGTCCAAAGATGTGCGCGTTAGGGGGATTGACCATGCTAAATTTCCCCTTAGTGTCCCGGGATGCTCAGGTTAGAGGGATTAATGGGGAAATATGTAGGGTTATGGGGATTCGGCCTGGGTGGGATTGTGGTCGGTGTAGACTCGATGGGCCAAATGGCTTCCTTCTGTAAGCATTCTGAGGATCTGAAGACTTGTTCCCAGCAAGGGAAGAATGGAGTCAGTTCACGTGGAGAGAAAGACTGGGAGAAGTTGGGATTCTTCCCTTTGGAGCCCTGGAAACAGATTCAATTGGAATTTTCAAAAAGGGGGGAATTGGAAAAATGCTGGAAGGAGGAAAATTTGCCAGGATGTGGGGGGGCGGTTGGAAGAGCTTGCAGGAGGGAGGAGGGGATTAAAGATATAATTTAAATACTTGTATACTTAAAGGTGTTGCGGGTTGCTTTAAGATCTGATTACACGATTTGACGGCGGCATCATTAGGGTGTTGCCACATTTGTTTCCAGCTTTGTAGGGCAGCGAGCAGCTTCTCAATAAAACCTGATGTTGTTAGCTTGAATCTACGCGGGCAAAGTACGTTCCTTTCTTCCGATTAAAGCCCACAGCCCCCAAGATGATTGGAACGTGATAGAGGGAGCTTTCACTCAGCTAGCACAGGCACGGAAGGGGCGGAATGGCCTTTACCTTTGTGTGTGAACACCGAGGAATCTATGAAATCACAGGGCATCAGTTCTAAAAGATATTCTCCATTCTCCGTGTCACAAAGAAATGGTGGTGTCAGAAAAGAGGTTCTGCAAATTGGAGCTCTTAGAAGGTAGAGACTGAGGGAGATTAAGCAGTGCAGACAGCAATAAGGGTGGTTCAGAGTACTGAGCGTCGCAGAATAAAAGTCTAGCGTTCGAAATAATGGGGGAGATGGAAAGCTAGCAGTAAATATGAATGGGAATCTGAGGCGGGAGTGGAGAGAGCAGAGAGGAAAGTGGAGAGGGAGGAAGAGAGCGCAGAGGAGAGCAGAGAGAGAAAGAAAAAGGCAGGAAGAGAGCGCGGAGGAGAGCGTGGAGTGGGCGGATGGCGAGACAGACGGCACGCCGGGCGGGGACAGCGACGCGGCAGCAGAGAGAGGGGGGGAGGGAGATGAGGGGCTGGAGACAGAGGGAGGGGAGGAGAGTTGGGGGCGGGAGAGGAGAGGAGGCTGGAGGGCAGCGAGCGCGGAGAGGCGAGGGAGCAGCAAGAAGAGGGGAGAGAAGGAGAGGAAGAATGGAGAGGTGACGGAGGCTGGAGAGAGGAAAGGATCCCGTAAAAACAACGGAAAACGGCCTCACTCAAGTACGTGGGAACAGACTCAGCACTAACCCCGTGCTGTACCTGTCCTGGGAGTGTTTGATGGGGGGACAGTGTAGAGGGAGCTTTACTCTGTATCTAACCCCGTGCTGTACCTGTCCTGGGAGTGTTTGATGGGGGACAGTGTAGAGGGAGCTTTACTCTGTATCTAACCCCGTGCTGTACCTGTCCTGGGAGTGTTTGATGGGGGGACAGTGTAGAGGGAGCTTTACTCTGTATCTAACCCCGTGCTGTACCTGTCCTGGGAGTGTTTGATGGGGGACAGTGTAGAGGGAGCTTTACTCTGTATCTAACCCCGTGCTGTACCTGTCCTGGGAGTGTTTGATGGGGGGACAGTGTAGAGGGAGCTTTACTGTGTATCTAACCCCGTGCTGTACCTGTCCTGGGAGTGTTTGATGGGGGACAGTGTAGAGGGAGCTTTACTCTGTATCTAACCCCGTGCTGTACCTGTCCTGGGAGTGTTTGATGGGGGGACAGTGTAGAGGGAGCTTTACTCTGTATCTAACCCCGTGCTGTACCTGTCCTGGGAGTGTTTGATGGGGGACAGTGTAGAGGGAGCTTTACTCTGTATCTAACCCCGTGCTGTACCTGTCCTGGGAGTGTTTGATGGGGGGACAGTGTAGAGGGAGCTTTACTGTGTATCTAACCCCGTGCTGTACCTGTCCTGGGAGTGTTTGATGGGGGGGACAGTGTAGAGGGAGCTTTACTGTGTATCTAACCCCGTGCTGTACCTGTCCTGGGAGTGTTTGATTGGGGGGGACAGTGTAGAGGGAGCTTTACTCTGTACCTAACCCCGTGCTGTACCTGTCCTGGGAGTGTTTGATGGGGGGGACAGTGTAGAGGGAGCTTTACTCTGTATCTAACCCCGTGCTGTACCTGTCCTGGGAGTGTTTGATGGGGGGGACAGTGTAGAGGGAGCTTTACTCTGTATCTAACCCCGTGCTGTACCTGTCCTGGGAGTGTTTGAGTGGGACAGTGTAGAGGGAGCTTTACTCTGTATCTAACCCCGTGCTGTACCTGTCCTGGGAGTGTTTGATGGGGGGAACAGTGTAGAGGGAGCTTTACTCTGTATCTAACCCCGTGCTGTACCTGTCCTGGGAGTGTTTGATGGGGGGGACAGTGTAGAGGGAGCTTTACTCTGTATCTAACCCCGTGCTGTACCTGTCCTGGGAGTGTTTGATGGGGGGACAGTGTAGAGGGAGCTTTACTCTGTATCTAACCCCGTGCTGTACCTGTCTTGGGAGTGTTTGATGGGGGGACAGTGTAGAGGGAGCTTTACTCTGTATCTAACCCCGTGCTGTACCTGTCCTGGGAGTGTTTGATGGGGGACAGTGTAGAGGGAGCTTTACTCTGTATCTAACCCCGTGCTGTACCTGTCCTGGGAGTGTTTGATGGGGGGGACAGTGTAGAGGGAGCTTTACTCTGTATCTAACCCCGTGCTGTACCTGTCCTGGGAGTGTTTGATGGGGGGGACAGTGTAGAGGGAGCTTTACTCTGTATCTAACCCCGTGCTGTACCTGTCCTGGGAGTGTTTGATGGGGGGGACAGTGTAGAGGGAGCTTTACTCTGTGTCTAACCCCGTGCTGTACCTGTCCTGGGAGTGTTTGATGGGGGGACAGTGTAGAGGGAGCTTTACTCTGTATCTAACCCCGTGCTGTACCTGTCCTGGGAGTGTTTGATGGGGGGGACAGTGTAGAGGGAGCTTTACTGTGTATCTAACCCCGTGCTGTACCTGTCCTGGGAGTGTTTGATTGGGGGGAACAGTGTAGAGGGAGCTTTACTCTGTATCTAATCCCGTGCTGTCCCTGTCCTGGGAGTGTTTGATGGGGGGACAGTGTAGAGGGAGCTTTACTCTGTACCTAACCCCGTGCTGTACCTGTCCTGGGAGTGTTTGATGGGGGGACAGTGTAGAGGGAGCTTTACTCTGTATCTAACCCCGTGCTGTACCTGTCCTGGGAGTGTTTGATGGGGGACAGTGTAGAGGGAACTTTACTCTGTATCTAACCCCGTGCTGTACCTGTCCTGGGCGTATTTGATGGGGGACAGTTTAGAGGGAGCTTTACTCTGTATCTAACCCCGTGCTGTACCTGTCCTGGGAGTATTTGATGGGGGACAGTGTAGAGGGAGCTTTACTCTGTATCTAACCCCGTGCTGTCCCTGTCCTGGGAGTGTTTGATGGGGGGGACAGTGTAGAGGGAGCTTTACTCTGTATCTAACCCCGTGCTGTACCTGTCCTGGGAGTGTTTGATGGGGGGGACAGTGTAGAGGGAGCTTTACTCTGTATCTAACCCCGTGCTGTACCTGTCCTGGGAGTGTTTGATGGGATGAATTCTGTTCTTCATTGTTAAATAACTCCCTAAATTCCCTGCAGCTCTCCAATCTTTCTTCTCCTGGTGCTGTTCTCCTGTTTTCGTTCGATTCCTATGGAGTGAACCCTCCGAATTTTGGATAACCAAGTTCTTCTTGGGATATGGCGTGGGATCAATTTTTGGGATAGGTGCGTGTTTTGCCGAATTTTACCTTCTTGTTCATTCGGTCGCCTGGACAGTGTTCGATATAGAACATAGAACATTACCCTGAGGTTGTGCCCTCTCTGGTTCTAGTTTTTCCTACTGGTGGAAACACCCTCTCCACGTCCACTCTATCCAGGGCCTCGCAGTATCCTGTAAGTTTCAATAAGATCCCCCCCCGCCATCCTTCTAAACTCCAATGAGTACAGACCCAGAGTCCTCAACCCCTTCCTCATCCGACAAGCTCTTCATTCCAGGGATCATTCTTGTGTTAACCTCCTCTGGACCCTTTCCAAGGCCGGCACGTCCTTCCATAGACCAAAACTGCTCCCAATGCTCCAAATGGGGTCTGACCAGAGCCTGATACAGCCTCAGAAGTCCATCCCCGCTCTTGTATTCTCTCGACATGAATGCTAACATTGCATTTGCCTTCCTAACTGCCGACTGAACCTGCACCTTAACCTTAAGAGCATCTTGAACAAGGATTCCCAAGTCCCTTTGTGTTTCTGATTCCCGAAGCACTTCCCCACTTAGAAAATAGTCTGTGCCTCCATTCCTCCTTCCAATGTCTATAACCTCACACTTTTCCACATTGTATTCCACCTGCCACTTTTTTGCCCACTCTCCGAACCTGTCCGAGTCCTTCTGCAGCACCCCCCTCGCTCTCTCAATGCTACCTGTCCTTGATGTATAACGCTTAACAAATCTATCCAACATGTTCCTCCAAAGCCCGTCCCGTAGACAGGGTCCCGTCATACAGGCCCATTGAGCCTGCACCGACAACAGTCCCACCCAGGCCCGATCTGGGTGGCACAGTGGGGTTGGCACCGCTGCCTCGCAGCGCCAGGGACCCGGGTTCGATCCCTGGTTCGGGTCACTGTCTGTGTGGAGTCTGCACGTTCTCCCTGTGTCTACGTGGGTTTCCTCCCACAGTCCAAAGATGTGTAGGTTAGGGTGGATTGGCCATGCTAAATTGCCCCTTAGTGTCCAAAGATGTGTAGGTTAGGGTGGATTGGCCATGCTAAATTGTCCCTTAGTGTCCAAAGATGTGTAGGTTAGGGTGGATTGGCCGTGCTAAATTGCCCCTTAGTGTCCAAAGATGTGTAGGTTGGGTGGATTGGCCATGCTAAATTGTCCCTTAGTGTCCAAAGATGTGTAGGTTAGGGTGGATTGGCCATGCTAAATTGTCCCTTAGTGTCCAAAGATGTGTAGGTTAGGGTGGATTGGCCATGCTAAATTGTCCCTTAGTGTCCAAAGATGTGTAGGTTAGGGTGGATTGGCCATGCTAAATTGTCCCTTAGTGTCCAAAGATGTGTAGGTTAGGGTGGATTGGCCATGCTAAATTGTCCCTTAGTGTCCAAAGATGTGTAGGTTAGGGTGGATTGGCCATGCTAAATTGTCCCTTAGTGTCCAAAGATGTGTAGGTTAGGGTGGATTGGCTGTGCTAAATTGTCCCTTAGTGTCCAAAGATGTGTAGGTTAGGGTGGATTGGCTGTGCTAAATTGTCCCTTAGTGTCCAAAGATGTGTAGGTTAGGGTGGATTGGCTGTGCTAAATTGTCCCTTAGTGTCCAAAGATGTGCTGGTTAGGGTGGATTGGCCATGCTAAATTGCCCCTTAGTGTCGGGGGATTAGCAGGGTGAATGTGTGGGGTTAAGGGAATAGGGCTTGTAAAGGATTGCGATCGATGCAGACTCAATGGGCTGAATGGCCTCCTTCAGCACTACAGGGATTCTGTGATTCACTTGAGTTTATTTGTCAGTGTCACGAGTAAGGCTTACATTAACAGTGCAATGAAGTTCCTGTGAAAATCCCGTAGTCGCCACAATCCTGTTCGGGTTACGCTGAGGGAGAATTTAGCACGGCCCGATCCACACCCTAACCAGCACAGTCTTTCGGACTGTGGGAGGAAACCGGAGCACCCGGAGGAAACCCACGCAGACACGGGGAGAATGTGCAGACTCCACACAGACAGTGATCTAAACTGGGAATCGAACCCGGGTCCCTGGCGCCGTAACCAGCTGTGCCACCGTGGTCAGAATTCTACAGAGCTGACTGCGTTTTTGAACTTGTAGATTTGGGTTTGCGTTGCGCATCACTTCTGGTCCCCTTTCTATCCAAACAGGATCTGAATTTGATTTATTATTGTCTCATGTATTGGGGTCCCTCTGCGCTCCCTGAGCACCAAAACTGAGAATGTTGATCAGGATATGTCGCTGTGTGTTCTGGATCGACCCTGCAGTCCTGTGGTCTGTTCTTTCTGGATGTATCACAGCTCGGTCTGGGCTCCTGCTCTGCCCAAGACCGCAAGGAACTACAAAAGGGTGGTGAATGTAGCCCCAATCCCATCACGCAAACCAGCCTCCCATCCATTGACTCTGTCTACACTTCCCGCTGCCTCGGGGAAAAGCAGCCGGGATAATCAAGGACCACCCCCCCCGACACACCCCGGACATTCTCTCTTCCACCTTCTTCCGTCGGGGAAAAAGGTACAAAAGTCTGAGGTCCCGTACCGACCGACTCAAGAACAGCTTCTTCCCTGCTGCTGTCAGACTTTTGAATGGACCTACCTCGCATTAAGTTGATCTTTCTCTACACCCTCGCTGTGACTGTAACACTACATTCTGCACCCTCTCCTTTCCTTCTCTATGAACGGTATGCTTTGTATAGCGCGCAAGAAACAATACTTTTCACCGTATCCCAATACATGTGACAATAATAAATCAAATCTAACCAACATTTGACCCACTGAAATAACTTTCCATTCTATTCCTCAGGTTTTTACTTTATTATTGTCCATCAACTGGATCTTTACGAGGACCACAAGCAATATATTCTCTATGGATTGTGCAGTGAGTAACATCAAGGGAGCTTTACTCTGTATCTAACCCCGTGCTGTACCTGTCCTGGGAGTGTTTGATGGGGGGACAGTGTAGAGGGAGCTTTACTC
Source organism: Carcharhinus amblyrhynchos (assembly GCF_965287045.1). Lineage (NCBI taxonomy): Eukaryota > Metazoa > Chordata > Chondrichthyes > Carcharhiniformes > Carcharhinidae > Carcharhinus > Carcharhinus amblyrhynchos. The sequence goes on from NW_027650349.1 coordinate 68,708, forward strand.
TGTATCTAACCCCATGCTATACCTGCCCTGGGAGTGTTTGATGGGGACAGTGTAGAGGGAGCTTTACTCTGTATCTAACCCCATGCTGTACCTGCCCTGGGAGTGTTTGATGGGGACAGTGTAGAGGGAGCTTTACTCTGTATCTAACCCCGTGCTGTACCTGTCCTGGGAGTGTTTGATGGGGGGACAGTGTAGAGGGAGTTTACTCTGTATCTAACCCCGTGCTGTACCTGTCCTGGGAGTGTTTGATGGGGACAGTGTAGAGGGAGCTTTACTCTGTATCTAACCCCATGCTGTACCTGTCCTGGGAGTGTTTGATGGGGACAGTGTAGAGGGAGCTTTACTCTGTATCTAACCCTGTGCTGTACCTGTCCTGGGAGTGTTTGATGGGGGGACAGTGTAGAGGGAGCTTTACTCTGTATCTAACCCCGTGCTGTACCTGTCCTGGGAGTGTTTGATGGGGGGGACAGTGTAGAGGGAGCTTTACTCTGTATCTAACCCTGTGCTGTACCTGTCCTGGGAGTGTTTGATGGGGGGACAGTGTAGAGGGAGCTTTACTCTGTATCTAACCCTGTGCTGTACCTGTCCTGGGAGTGTTTGATGGGGGGGACAGTGTAGAGGGAGCTTTACTCTGTATCTAACCCTGTGCTGTACCTGTCCTGGGAGTGTTTGATGGGGGGACAGTGTAGAGGGAGCTTTACTCTGTATCTAACCCTGTTGTCACATGTATTGGGATACAGTGAAAAGTATTGTTTCTTGCTCACTATAGAGACAAAGCATACCATTCATAGAGTACATAGATTTGATTTTTTTATTGTCACATGTATTGGGATACACTGAAAAGTATTGATTCTTGCGCATTATACAGACAAAGCATACCATTCATAGAGTACACAGCGCAGCAAACCTCGGGGGTGACTCTCCCGGCGAGCGCGGCGGGCTGGGATTGGTGCACTGACCCCTGTCTCTCTGCTGTCCACAGGTGTGATTGGTTTAGGCTGGAGCGTCTCGTCCTATTATCGCTGTTCCGCCATGGTGATGGTTCCAAATATGATGGGCAGTCGGGGTCGCGGGGTCCTCATGATGCTGCTGATGGCTGTCCTCATGGACGGTGAGTGGAGGCAGCAGCCTGGAAACGTAGCAGGTGGGAGCAGGAGGCCATTTGGCCCTTCGAGCCTGCTCCCCCATTCATGGTTGACCGCCCAACTCAACCCTTTGATCCCATTCGCACCCCCCCAAGTGCTACATGGTCTTGAATACTTTGGCATCAACTCCTTCCTGTGGGATTGAGTTCCACAGGCTCACCGGGTGAAGAAATGTCTCCCCATCTCCATCCTAAATGGTCTACCCCCAATCCTCAGACTGTGACCCTCCTGGTTCTGGACTCCCCCCAACCACTGGGGGCATCTTCCCTGCATCTAACCTTTCCAATCCTGTTAGAATTTGATAAATCTCTATGAGATCCGCCCCCCCCTCTCTGAACTCCAGTGAAAAGAACCCTAACCTCGTCAATCTCTCCTCCGTCCCACCACTGAACCTTGGCTACACTCCCTGGAGAACATCCTTCCTCAGGAGCCCAAAACTGCTCCCAATACTCTCGCTGTGGCCTCACCAAGACCCCGATATACACACATCCCTCGCACCGAGGGCCAACGTCCCGTTTGCCTTCTTCGCCCCCCCCCCCACTGCACCTGCACGCTTACCTTCGGTGACTGGAGCGCCCAGATCCCTCTGCACGCTCCCCGTTCCCGAATTTACAGCCATCCAGGCGCTCTCTTGATTCTGCTTCCTCAATGGACGGCCTCGCACTCATCCAAAATTACCCTGCATCTGCGGTTAACTGGCCCACTCACCCAACCGGTCCAGGTCATGGTGAAGGTTCGCTGCATCCTTGTCTTGAGTGCGTTGGTTCGGGGATCCAAAGGGATCTAAGGAAAAGGCTGCCTGAACTCGCAACTCAAGGCTTGGTGTCTCCCCCGGACAGGGGGGCGAGGTGTGGGGGAGGCAAAGAGGCATAAACTGCCTCGCCTGAGGCAGTGGAGCCAATCGGCCATGTTGGATCGCAAAATGCGGGCAAGGCCTCTCAGGGGTCAGGGGTCGGGGTCAGGGGTCAGGCAACCTTCCCTCAAAGGGCAAGGGATAATCCACCCCTCGACCAGATACAAACTACACTCTGGTGTAGGGGCGAAAGGAGATGCTTTGGGTAAGAGACAAGGAAACACAGCAAGACAAAGAGTGTTAACACGAAGGACAGGGCAGCGCCAAGGGGCTGAACGGCCTCCACCGACTTTCCCCACATCCCTGTTCAGGCTGCTGCAATAATAGTGGGAAATGTAGGGGAGGGTCGGTGCCGAGGGAGCGCCGCACTGTTGGGGAGGGTCGGTGCCGAGGGAGTGCCGCACTGTGGGAGGGTCGGTGCCGAGGGAGTGCCGCACTGTGGGAGGGTCGGTGCCGAGGGAGCGCCGCACTGCGGGAGGGTCGGTGCCGAGGGAGCGCCGCACTGCGGGAGGGTCGGTGCCGAGGGAGCGCCGCACTGCGGGAGGGTCGGTGCCGAGGGAGCGCCGCACTGCGGGAGGGTCGGTGCCGAGGGAGCGCCGCACTGCGGGAGGGTCGGTGCCGAGGGAGCGCCGCACTGTGGGAGGGTCGGTGCCGAGGGAGCGCCGCACTGTGGGAGGGTCGGTGCCGAGGGAGCGCCGCACTGTGGGAGGGTCGGTGCCGAGGGAGCGCCGCACTGTGGGAGGGTCGGTGCCGAGGGAGCGCCGCACTGTGGGAGGGTCGGTGCCGAGGGAGCGCCGCACTGTGGGAGGGTCGGTGCCGAGGGAGCGCCGCACTGTGGGGAGGGTCGGTGCCGAGGGAGCGCCGCACTGTGGGGAGGGTCGGTGCCGAGGGAGCGCCGCACTGTGGGAGGGTCGGTGCCGAGGGAGCGCCGCACTGTGGGAGGGTCGGTGCCGAGGGAGCGCCGCACTGTGGGAGGGTCGGTGCCGAGGGAGCGCCGCACTGTGGGAGGGTCGGTGCCGAGGGAGCGCCGCACTGTGGGAGGGTCGGTGCCGAGGGAGCGCCGCACTGTGGGAGGGTCGGTGCCGAGGGAGCGCCGCACTGTGGGAGGGTCGGTGCCGAGGGAGCGCCGCACTGTGGGAGGGTCGGTGCCGAGGGAGCGCCGCACTGTGGGGAGGGTCGGTGCCGAGGGAGTGCCGCACTGTGGGAGGGTCGGTGCCGAGGGAGCGCCGCACTGCGGGAGGGTCAGTGAGGAGGTAGCACTCCTATAGGGGTGAGTATTAATGATCCCATGGCTGTTATTGAATTAAGTGTTTGGGGGGAGGGGAGCGGGAGTTCAGTGTGTCCAATATCTGTTGCCCAGGCAACACAGCAAATAGCAAAATGGCTGCTCCAGGCCTTTGGCAGATTGGTGGGATCTTGCTGTGCACACATTGGTTCCTGGCAGCAACTAGGCTTCAAAGAGGAGGGACGTCATTGGCTGTGGCGTGCTTTGGGGATGTCCTTAGGTGGGGAACTGGGCCAATGGGGGAGGGTAGTTGGGTCGTAGATCCATCCGGAATGGCCCTGATTGGTTCCCTCTTGCGCCCAGGACCCATCTTGAACATCCAGCGTAACATCGAGGTGGTGAGCGAATCGGTGGGCTGCACTGTCGAGCTCCAGATCAACCACACCAAAAAGCTCTGGAAACTGATGATGGAGCCCCTCCGGAAAATCATCGAGAACATGAAGGTGGGATTCTTGGGAGTCGGGCTTTCCGAGCTTTGTCCGCCTCTGTTCCGCCCCCTCCCCTGCCCCTCCCATCTGCCCCCCGGCTCTCTCTTCACCCTTCTGCCCTTTCCTCTCCCGCATTGTCCGAACTCTGCCAGCGGTGCTCAGCAAAAAGAAGCAAAACGCGACTCGCCCGCGTAGAGTCAAACTACCACCCAAACCGGCTTTATTCAAAGCTGCTCTCTGCGCTGCGCACAGCACAAGAACAGGGGCTGGGTTAGCACTGCTGCCTCGCACAAAACCCGGGGGGTGGCACGGTGGCACAGCGGGTTAGCGCCACTGCCTCGCAGCGCCAGGGACCCGGGTTCGATTCCCGGCTCGGGTCACTGTCTGTGTGGGAGTCTGCACATTCTCCCCGTGTCTGCGTGGGTTTCCTCCGGGTGCTCCGGTTTCCTCCCACAGTCCAAGAGACTGTGCTGGTTAGGGTGCGGATTGGGCGGTGCTAAATTCTCCCTCAGTGTAACCCGGACAGGGGTGTGGGGGATTTTCACAGTAACTTCATTGCGGTGTTAATGTCAGCCGACCTGTGACACTCATCAATAAAACTTACAGTATAAAAACCAGAGGAGGGAGCTCGCGGTGTTCTGCAGGGATCAGGACTGGGTCCTCTGTTACCTGGAGAATATATAAATGATCTGGCGGAATATTAAGTTTTTAATTATTTGTGTCAGTCCTGTTTGAATCCGATCTGTTCACTCTCAGCCCGGGGATGGGTGCGAGGGACGGTCGCACCAGATATCCGGTTTGGTCAGATCTCAAAGAGGTGGGAAATTGTGTGTGAAAGTAATCTCACCCAGAATAAACTCCTTAACATTAACACTGCCTCTCTGTCTCTCTCTCTGTCTCTGTCTCTCTCTCCCTCTGTCTCTCTCTCTCTCTCCTCTCTCTCTCTCTCTCTGTCTCTCTTCTCTGTCTCTGTCTCTCTCGCTCTCTCTCTGTCTCTCTCCCTCTGTCTCTCTCTCTCTCTGTCTCTCTCTGTCTCTCTCTCTCTCTCTGCTCTCTCTCTCTCTGTCTCTCTCTCTCTGTCTCTCTCTCTCTCCCTCTGTCTCTCTCTCTCTCTGTCTCTCTCTCTGTCTCTCTCTCTCTGTCTCTCTCTCTCTCCTCTGTCTCTCTCTCTCTCTGTCTCTCTCTCTCTCTCTGTCTCTCTCTCTCTGTCTCTCTCTCTCTCTCTCTGTCTCTCTCTCTCTCTCTGTCTCTCTCTCTCCCTCTGTCTCTCTCTCTCTCTCTCTGTCGCTCTCTCTCTCTCTGTCTCTCTCTCTCTCTCTGTCTCTCTCCCTCTGTCTCTCTCTCTCTCTCTCTGTCGCTCTCTCTCTCTCTCTCTGTCGCTCTCTCTCTCTCTGTCTCTCTCTCTCTCTCTGTCTCTCTCCCTCTGTCTCTCTCTCTCTCTGTCTCTCTCTCTCTCTCTGTCTCTCTCTCTCTCTGTCTCTCTCTCTCTCCCTCTGTCTCTCTCTCTCTCTCTGTCTCTCTCTCTCTCTCTGTCTCTCTCTCTCCCTCTGTCTCTCTCTCTCTCTCTCTGTCGCTCTCTCTCTCTCTGTCTCTCTATCTCTCCCTCTGTCTCTCTCTCTCTCTCATCTCTCCCTCTGTCTCCCTCTCTCTCTCCATCTCTCTCTCTCTCTCTCTCTCCCTCTATCTCTTTTGCTCTGTCTCTCTCTCTCTCTCTCTCTCTGTCTCTCTCTGTCTCTCTCTCCCTCTCTCTCTGTCTCTCTCTATCTCTCTGTCTCTCTCTCCCTCCTCTCTCTCTCTCTCTGTCTCTCTCTCTGTCTCTCTCCCCTCTCTCCCTCTCTCTCTATCCCTCTATCTCTCTCTCTCTCTCTATCTCTCTCTCTCTCTATCTCTCCGTTCTGTCACTCCCTCCCTCTCTCTCTCTCTCTCTCCCTCTCTCTCCCTCTCTCTCTCTCTCTCTCTCTCCTATCTCTCCGTCTGTCTCTCCCTCTGTCTCTATCTCTCCCTCTCTCTCCCTCTCTCTATCCCTCTGTCTCTCTCTCTCTCTCTCTCCCTCCCTCTCTCTATCCCTCTATCCCTCCAGGACAATGGGAGAGAATTCGGTGAAGAGACTGGGAAAGTTCGCTCCTCGTTCCACAGGGTGAACGATGAGGTTCTGTCCAGTCAGGGCTTTGACGCCTCCCAGAGACCCAGCCAATCCAACCAGAACCTCACCACCCAGAAGATGTTCGAATGGAGGACCAAGATGCGTTGCGAGTGTGAGCGTCCGTCCCCCCCCCGCGCCCCCCCCCCATCCACCGCCCCCCCCCCCCACCAACTCCCCTCCAAAAAAGCGTCCCCCTCCTCTCCCCTCCTCCTCCCACAGCTCCCAGGAGGAGGGGCAGGAGCAGAGGAGCAGGAGGTCGGCCGTGGGGGAGGGACGAGGGTACGGCCTGGGAATAGACCGAGGATTCCCGAGCCGGGCCTGACTGAGGGGGGGCCTCACCTTAACGTTGTGCCGGGGAAAGAGGACGGTGGGTGGGTGGGGCGGCGGGATTAGGAGATAGGGAACCCCCTCCCCCCTCAATCCCGGTCCTCTGCCACGCCCAGGATCGAACCGGGAACCAGGGTCGGAGAAAAGGATTTCAATCTTCAGCATTCGCGCACGTTCCGGCCTCAAGATTCCGCCAAGAGATCCCCCTGTGCGGAAAAATCCCACCCCCCCCACATCCGATTGGCTCGAAACCAAAGCCTTACGCGTGACCTTTCCAGATCTGATTGGGAGTTTAGCTTCCTGTGACCCGGTTGGTCAAAACCAGGCCCAGAGCCCACCCGCCCTGAGGCCCAGTTGGAGGATGCTTCGGGATCCAGTCGATTCCCGCGCCCAGGGGATCTCCGCAGCGCTGTCCAATCGGAGAGGGGCCAACTCTACCTGACCAATCACAAAGAGTGCTTTCCACCTGGGGGAGGGCGAAAGATCAAAAGGCGTCCAAAGGCCTCGCCTGATACACGGCGCCGTTAGTTTTTGCGAATGTCTCCCCACTGCATCGATCGTTATGTTTCACTGGTGCACTTAAGGGGACCAGATGCACTTGTACCAGCAGAGAGAGTCCACCAGAGTAAGGGAGAAGAAGATCAGAGGATTAATAATGAGGGAGAGCTGCATTGTCGGAGAGATAGTGCTGAGAGAGTGCTGCACTGGGGGGCGGGTCGGTGCTGAGGGAGCGCCGCACTGTGGGAGGGTCGGTGCTGAGGGAGCGCCACACTGTGGGAGGGTCGGTGCTGAGGGACCACCGCACTGGGGGAGGGTCAGTGCTGAGGGAGCGCCGCACTGTGGGAGGGTCGGTGCTGAGAGAGTGCTGCACTGTGGGAGGGTTGGTGCTGAGGGGGAGTGCTGCACTGGGGGAGGGTCAGTGCTGAGGGACCACCGCACTGGGGAAGGGTCAGTGCTGAGGGAGCGCCGCACCATGGGAGGGTCGGTGCCGAGGGAGCGCCGCACTGTGGGAGGGTCGATGCTGAGGGAGCGCCGCACTGTGGGGAGGGTCGGTGCTGAGGGAGCGCTGCACTGTGGGGAGGGTCGGTGCTGAGGGAGCGCCGCACTGTGGGAGGGTTGGTGCTGAGGGAGCGCCGCACTGTGGGGAGGGTCGGTGCTGAGGGAGCGCTGCACTGTGGGGAGGGTCGGTGCTGAGGGAGCGCCGCACTGTGGGAGGGTCGGTGCTGAGAGAGTGCTGCACTGTGGGAGGGTTGGTGCTGAGGGGGAGTGCTGCACTGGGGGAGGGTCAGTGCTGAGGGACCACCGCACTGGGGAAGGGTCAGTGCTGAGGGAGCGCCGCACTGTGGGAGGGTCGATGCTGAGGGAGCGCCGCACTGTGGGAGGGTCGATGCTGAGGGAGCGCCGCACTGTGGGGAGGGTCGGTGCTGAGGGAGCGCTGCACTGTGGGGAGGGTCGGTGCCGAGGGAGCGCCGCACTGTGGGGAGGGTCGGTGCCGAGGGAGCGCCGCACTGTGGGGAGGGTCGGTGCCGAGGGAGCGCCGCACTGTGGGGAGGGTCGGTGCCGAGGGAGCGCCGCACTGTGGGGAGGGTCGGTGCTGAGGGAGCGCCGCACTGTGGGAGGGTTGGTGCTGAGGGAGCGCCGCACTGTGGGGAGGGTCGGTGCCGAGGGAGCGCCGCACTGTGGGAGGGTTGGTGCTGAGGGAGCGCCGCACTGTGGGAGGGTCGGTGCCGAGGGAGCGCCGCACTGCGGGAGGGTCGGTGCTGAGGGAGCGCCGCACTGTGGGGGGGGTCGGTGCTGAGGGAGCGCCGCACTGTGGGGAGGGTCGGTGCTGAGGGAGCGCCGCACTGCGGGAGGGTCGGTGCCGAGGGAGCGCCGCACTGCGGGAGGGTCGGTGCTGAGGGAGCGCCGCACTGTGGGGGGGGTCGGTGCTGAGGGAGCGCCGCACTGTGGGGAGGGTCGGTGCCGAGGGAGCGCCGCACTGTGGGGGGGGTCGGTGCTGAGGGAGCGCCGCACTGTGGGGGGGGGTGATCACTGGGTCGCGGGGGGGAGGGTGGTCACTATTCCTGAGGCCCTAAATTCCCCATGGTTTCCTCAGCACACGAACACTCACAAAAGCGGGCGAGCGAGATGTAATCCCGTGCTGGTTGGGTCAACCTCACCGGGGAAGCGAGGCCATTGTCCGCGGCGCACCCTGGGACGTCCTGAGGCGACCTCCGACCCGGCAGCCATGTTGGACCTCCTTCCTTTCCACAGTTATCGTCAACTATGGAGTGGAACGGTGCAAGGAGTGGTTCAAACGCAAGCACGAGGCGTGCATGGTCAAGCTGGTGGTCCCCATCTTCAACCACCTCTTCTGTGTCCCGATGACCTTCAGCTTTCTCTGCAACATCATGAAGGGTAAGGTGGCAGAGCTGGCGCTGCCAGGGATGGCTTCCCCCCCTCCTTGCCCACTCTCTGGTGGCCACTCTCCGGTGTGTTCCCACGCGCTGTTTCTTGACGGAACAAAGTCCGTCACCGGACCCTCCCTTGCCAGGGTCCGAACGAAGCCCCCACCCCTCCCTCGTTCATGGCACCCACCCAGATGCCTCCTAAGTGTGCCCACTTCCGCCACCTCTTCTGGCAACGGCACCTCCCCCCCCACAACTTGCGTGAAAAACTTACCCCGCACATCTCCTTTCAACATGTCCCCCCCCCAACACCCCAAATCTTACCCCCTCTCTCCTTGAACCTGTCCCCCCACCAACACCCCAAACCTTACCCCCTCTCTCCTTGAACCTGTCCCCCCCACCAACACCCCAAATCTTACCCCCTCTCTCCTTGAACCTGTCCCCCCCACCAACACCCCAAATCTTACCCCCTCTCTCCTTGAACCTGTCCCCCCCCCCCAACACCCCAAATCTTACCCCCTCTCTCCTTGAACCTGTCCCCCCCCACAACACCCCAAACCTTCCCCTCTCACCTTGAACCTGTCCCCCACCAACACCCCAAATCTTACCCCCTCTCACCTTGAACCTGTCCCCCCCCCAACACCCCAAATCTTACCCCATCTCTCCTTGAACCTGTCCCCCCCCCAACACCCCAAACCTTACCCCCTCTCTCCTTGAACCTGTCCCACCCCCAACACCCCAAATCTTACCCCCTCTCTCCTTGAACCTGTCCCCCCCCAACACCCCAAATCTTACCCCCTCTCTCCTTGAACCTGTCCCCCCCCCCAACACCCCAAACCTTACCCCCTCTCTCCTTGAACCTGTCCCCCCCCCCAACACCCCAAACCTTCCCCCCCTCACCTTGAACCTGACCCCCCACCCCCCCGACACCCCAAACCTTCCCCCCCTCACCTTGAACCTAACCCCCCCACCCCCCCCCCGATACCCCGAACCTTCCCCCCCTCACCTTGAACCTCTGCCCCCCGCGTAATTGACACTGTGGGTAAAAAAGGTCTCCACCCTGTCTGTGCCTCTCGTCGTCCTGTAGACATCTATCAGGTCACCCCACCACCACCCCGCCCCACCCCCTCAGCCTCCGCCTTTCCGGTCAAAATGTTCCCAGTTAATCTGACCACTCCTCCTGGCCAAAACCCTCGAGACCAGAACAATATCCCGGTTATCCTTTGTTTGCGCTTTCGTCAAAGTTTCCACACCCTCTGGCAGTGCAGAGACCCGAACTGCACGCGGTATTCCAAATGTGGCCTAAACAAGGTTTTATAAAACTGCAATATCATTTCCCAACTCTCGTACTCGTCAGTAATAGGCCGTAAGCCTTCTTAATCACCTTGGCGGCCTGTGTTACCAGCTCAGGGGACTGTGCACCTGCACGCCCAGATCCCTCTGCACCATCAACGTTCCTCAGGTTTCTGCCATTTACAATTGAATCTAATTGATATCTAACCCCGTGCTGTACCTGTCCTGGGAGTGTTTGATGGGGGGACAGTGTAGAGGGAGCTTTACTCTGTATCTAACCCCGTGCTGTCCCTGTCCTGGGAGTGTTTGATGGGGGGACAGTGTAGAGGGAGCTTTACTCTGTATCTAACCCCGTGCTGTACCTGTCCTGGGAGTGTTTGATGGGGGGACAGTGTAGAGGGAGCTTTACTCTGTATCTAACCCCGTGCTGTACCTGTCCTGGGAGTGTTTGATGGGGGGACAGTGTAGAGGGAGCTTTACTCTGTATCTAACCCCGTGCTGTCCCTGTCCTGGGAGTGTTTGATGGGGGGGACAGTGTAGAGGGAGCTTTACTCTGTATCTAACCCCGTGCTGTACCTGTCCTGGGAGTGTTTGATGGGGGGACAGTGTAGAGGGAGCTTGACTCTGTACTGATGGTGTGTCTAATCTTGGTTTTAGTGATGACCCCTTGGTGTAAGGAGCGTATTCCAGTTGATTCTAATTTTGGTCAGCTCTATGACAAAGTGAATGGTTCAGTGGACAACCTGAATGAGGATTTCAGAGCCAAAATGGCCATCAGCGTATGTATCCCATGCCAAGACATTGCCCATCTGTTGCGACCTGTCCAGTGACCTTCCCCACCGAGCTCCAAGTTGACTTACTCTTCCCTCGCTTTCCGTCGCGGGACTCGGGCCTCGCCAATCCCCTCCCCGAATTGCCCCTTGGCCAGTCAGCCCGCCCGCCACCTTGAACCCGCTTGAGAGATTCACGTGGCGCGTTCGCCGGTCGTCTGCGCCTGGGAACCGAAGCCCTCACGCCATCCCAGAAGTGGCCCGGAGAGGGAGGTTCCTGCCCACGCTGGGCCGGAGGGAAGCCTCTCCTTGCTCTCCCTCGAGGGGACGGCACCGTGGGTTAGCACTGCTGCCTCACAGGGCTGGGGTTCCATTCCAGCCTTGTCTCGCTATCTCTGTGGAGTCTGCACATTCCACAACCCCCCCCAACTCCCACTCCCCGTGTCTGCGTGGGTTTCTTCCGGGTGCTCCGGTTTCCTCCCTCACTCCAAAGATGTGTAGGTTAGGGTGGATTGGCCGTGCTAAATTGTCCCTTAGTGTCCAAAGATGTGTAGGTTAGGGTGGATTGGCCATGCTAAATTGTCCCTTAGTGTCCAAAGATGTGTAGGTTAGGTGGATTGGCCGTGCTAAATTGTCCCTTAGTGTCCAAAGATGTGTAGGTTAGGGTGGATTGGCCATGCTAAATTGTCCCTTAGTGTCCAAAGATGTGTAGGTTAGGTGGATTGGCCGTGCTAAATTGTCCCTTAGTGTCCAAAGATGTGTAGGTTAGGTGGATTGGCCGTGCTAAATTGTCCCTTAGTGTCCAAAGATGTGCAGGTTAGGGTGGATTGGCCGTGCTAAATTGTCCCTTAGTGTCCAAAGATGTGTAGGTTAGGGTGGATTGGCCATGCTAAATTGTCCCTTAGTGTCCAAAGATGTGTAGGTTAGGGTGGATTGGCCGTGCTAAATTGTCCCTTAGTGTCCAAAGATGTGTAGGTTAGGGTGGATTGGCCGTGCTAAATTGTCCCTTAGTGTCCAAAGATGTGTAGGTTAGGGTGGATTGGCCATGCTAAATTGTCCCTTCGTGTCCCGGGGATGTATTGGTTCGAGGGATTAGTGGGTAAATTGCTCCTTAGTGCCCAAAGATGTGTAGGTTAGGGTGGATTGGCCATGCTAAATTGCCCCTTAGTGTCCAAAGATGTGTAGGTTAGGGTGGATTGGCCGTGCTAAATTGTCCCTTAGTATCCAAAGATGTGCAGGTTAGGGTGGATTGGCCGTGCTAAATTGTCCCTTAGTATCCAAAGATGTGTAGGTTAGGGTGGATTGGCCGTGCTAAATTGTCCCTTAGTATCCAAAGATGTGCAGGTTAGGGTGGATTGGCCGTGCTAAATTGTCCCTTAGTATCCAAAGATGTGCAGGTTAGGGTGGATTGGCCGTGCTAAATTGTCCCTTAGTATCCAAAGATGTGTAGGTTAGGGTGGATTGGCCGTGCTAAATTGTCCCTTAGTGTCCAAAGATGTGCAGGTTAGGGTGGATTGGCCGTGCTAAATTGTCCCTTAGTATCCAAAGATGTGCAGGTTAGGGTGGATTGGCCGTGCTAAATTGTCCCTTAGTATCCAAAGATGTGCAGGTTAGGGTGGATTGGCCGTGCTAAATTGTCCCTTAGTATCCAAAGATGTGCAGGTTAGGGTGGATTGGCCGTGCTAAATTGTCCCTTAGTATCCAAAGATGTGCAGGTTAGGGTGGATTGGCCGTGCTAAATTGTCCCTTAGTATCCAAAGATGTGTAGGTTAGGGTGGATTGGCCGTGCTAAATTGTCCCTTAGTATCCAAAGATGTGCAGGTTAGGGTGGATTGGCCGTGCTAAATTGTCCCTTAGTATCCAAAGATGTGCAGGTTAGGGTGGATTGGCCGTGCTAAATTGTCCCTTAGTATCCAAAGATGTGCAGGTTAGGGTGGATTGGCCATGCTAAATTGTCCCTTAGTGTCCAAAGATGTGCGGGTTAGGGTGGATTGGCCATGCTAAATTGTCCCTTAGTGTCCAAAGATGTGCGGGTTAGGTGACAATAATAAATCAAACTGAATCTCCTGTTCCTCCCTTCCCCTGAACAGAAAATGGAACAAGAATCCATTATTGGAGCCAATATCTCGAAGGCGGAAATAACTGAGACAGTGCGGGAGGAGATAGTGAAGAAAAAGAGCCTTTTTGATAAAGTTGTCCTGATATTTAAACTTCTGGCATCTTTCACCTTTCTGCTGCTCTTTATCTCGTAAGGTTGCATCCTTCCCTCCCTCCCTCCTTCCCATTCTTCTTCCCTCCCTCCCTCCCTACCCCCTCACTCCCCTTCTTCCCTCCCTCCCTCTCTCTGCCCCTCCCTTCCTGCCCCCTTCCTCTCTCCATCCCTTCCTCTCTCCATCCCTTCCTCTCTCTCTCCCTCCCTTCCTCCATCCCTTCCTCCCTCTACCTTTTCCTCCCTCTGTCTCTTCCCCCCTCACTCTCTCCCTTCCTCCCTTTCTCCCTCCCTCCCTTCCTCCCTCCTTCCCTCCCTCCCTCTCTCCGCCCTTCCCTTCCTGCCCCCTTCCTCTCTCTCTCTCTCCCTCCCTCCCACTCTCCATCCCTCCCTCCCTCTCTGCATCCCTCTCTCTCTCCCTTCCTCCCTCTTTCCCTCTCTCTTTCCCTCCCTCCCTTCCTCCCTTTCTCCCTTCCCCTCTCCCTCCCTCCCTCCCTCTCTCTTTCCCTCCCTCCCTCCCTTCATCCCTTTCTCTCTCGCCCTCCCTCCCTTCCTCCCTCCCTCCCTCTCTCTGTCCCTCCATCCCTCCCTCCCTGTTTCCACCCCTCCCCTCCTGCCCCCTTCCTCTCCCTCTACCTCTTCCTCCCTCACTCATTCCCTTCCTCCCTCTTTCCCTCTCCCCCTCTCTCCCTCCCATCCTCCCCCTTTCCTGTCTCTCTCCCTCTCCCTCCCTCCCTCCCTCTCTCTTTCCCTCCCTCCCTTCCTCCCTTTCTCCCTTCCCCTCTCCCTCCCTCCCTCTCTCCCTCCCCTGAGTGTCAGTGGGTCGAGCTGGGGTAAATGCACGTGGCGATGGGGATAGGCTGGGATGGTTGCCGGTGCCGATGGGCCGAATGGCCTCCTTCTGCAGGGATTCTACGATTCCAAACCAATCCCATTTCCCGGATTTTGGTCAAACTGTGCGTCAAAGCCAATAAGGACCGTGGATTGAATCGTTGGGCGGGGTGCGAGAGGTGGGGGTGGGGGAGGGGGGGGTGGTGTTGAGGGGGGGGAGGTGGGGTCCGAGAGGCGGGTGGGGTTAAGACGTAGATGGGGCCAATTGAATGCCAAAATTGGATTGGAGGGTTGGGTTTTAGGATCTAGGCCAAACGTTGCTCGACGGATCTCCGAGGGAACCCCCTGGTTGAGTGGAGGCTGTGGGGGAGGGGGGTGGAGGGGGGTTAGGAAGAGGACAGGGAAAGGGAGGTGCCCTCCAATCGCCTCCCCTCCCCCCCCACCCCTGGACAAATGGCCCCCTTCGCCCAGAAGGTCCCGCGTCAAAGGGGCTTCAACTGAAGAGGTTGGGTTGGGGGGTGGAGGGAGGGAGGAGGTGAAAAGTGACCCAGTTTGACCTGGAGGCGGAGGCGATTCCTCTCTCTCTCGCTCTCTCTCTCTCCTTCTCACGCTCCCTCTCTCCCTCCCTCTCTCCAGCTCTTTCCTCTACACCGTCAACTATAACCGGGATATCCGCTACGACAACATTTACGTCAGCACTTACTTTCGGCAGATCGACGCCCGGCGCAGGAGGGCGGTGAGTGGCCCCCTCCCCTCCCCCCCCCCTCCGTTGGTAGGGAAGCCCCCCCCCCGCCTTGCGTGAGGGAGGGGCTGGGCGGCGTGGAACCTCGGCGGGGGGAGGGGAGGGAGGGACGATCGAGGCGGAACCGAGCGAATGGCCTCCCGGCACGAACCGTGGCAACTGGTGAGAAATAGGAGCAGGAGTCGGCCATCTAGCCCTTCGAGCCTGCCCCGCCATTCAATAAGATCATGGCTGATCTGAAGTGGATCAGTTCCACTTTCCCGCCCTCTCCCCTTAATCCCCTGTCTATCAGAAACCTATCTACCCGTGACTTAAATATATTTAGCGAGGCAGCCTCCACCACTTCAACGGGCAAAGAATTCCAGAGATTCACCACCCTTTGAGTGAAGAAGTTCCTCCTCAACTCCGATCTAAACTGTCCCCCCACCTTATCTTGAGGCTGTGCCCTCTAGTCCTGCTGTCCTTTCTAAGCGGGAAGAATCTCTCTACCTCTACCCTATCCATCCTCTTCATTATCTTATACGTCTCTATAAGATCCCCCCTCATCCTTCTAAACTCCAACAAGTACAGCTATGGGGAGAGAACGGGGCAGTGGGATTAGTTTGGGGGTTGATACAGGGCCATGGGGAGAGAGCGGGGCAGTGGGATTAGTTTGGGGATTGATACAGGGCTATGGGGGAGAGAGCGGGGCAGTGGGATTAGTTTGGGGACTGATACAGGGATATGGGGAGAGAGCGGGGCAGTGGGATTAGTTTGGGATTGATACAGGGCTATGGGGAGAGAGTGGGGGACAGTGAGATTAGTTGGGGGACTGATACAGGGCTATGGGAGAGAGCGGGGCAGTTGGGATTAGTTTGGGGATTGATACAGGGCTATGGGGAGAGAGCGGGGCAGTGGGATTAGTTTGGGATTGATACAGGGCTATGGGAGAGAGCGGGGGGCAGTGGGATTAGTTTGGGGATTGATACAGGGCTATGGGAGAGAGCGGGGGGCAGTGGGATTAGTTTGGGGATTGATACAGGGCTATGGGGAGAGAGCGGGGCAGTGGGATTAGTTTGGGGATTGATACAGGGCTATGGGGAGAGAGTGGGGCAGTGGGATAGTTTGGGGATTGATACAGGGTTATGGGGAGAGAGTGGGGCAGTGGGATTAGTTGCATTGAGTTTATTTTGTGAACATTGATCTCTGACTAGGACAGAAGATATATTTTGCCGTTTAAAAAGGCGGAGAGACCTGATGTGATATTCCCCTGGCAGTGCCAAGTTCAAACAACTGAAATGAAGACCTTGGTAAGAGTGGAATCGAGAAGCAGAGGGACCCTCCCTCAGCACCGACCCTCCCCACAGTGCGGCACTCCTCAGCACCGACCCTCCCACAGTGCGGCGCTCCTCAGCACCGACCCTCCCACAGTGCGGCGCTCCCTCGGCACCGACCCTCCCACAGTGCGGCGCTCCCTCGGCACCGACCCTCCCACAGTGCGGCGCTCCCCCGGCACCGACCCTCCCCACAGTGCGGCGCTCCCCCGGCACCGACCCTCCCCACAGTGCGGCGCTCCCCTCAGCACCGACCCTCCCCACAGTGCGGCGCTCCCTCAGCACCGACCCTCCCACAGTGCGGCGCTCCCTCAGCACCGACCCTCCCCAGGTGCGGCGCTCCCTCAGCACCGACCCTCCCACAGTGCGGCGCTCCCTCGGCACCGACCCTCCCACAGTGCGGCGCTCCCTCGGCACCGACCCCTCCCACAGTGCGGCACTCCCTCAGCACCGACCCTCCCACAGTGCGGCGCCCCTCAGCACCGACCCTCCCACAGTGCGGCGCTCCCTCAGCACCGACCCTCCACAGTGCGGCGCTCCCTCGGCACCGACCCTCCACAGTGCGGCACTCCCTCAGCACCGACCCTCCCACAGTGTGGCGCTCCCTCAGCACCGACCCTCCCACAGTGCAGCGCTCCCTCAGCACCGACCCTCCCACAGTGCGGCGCTCCCTCAGGCCTGCGCCCTACACCGGAACCACCTGCTGTGGGTCTCACCTTCCAGCTGGTTGTCTAACGCTTTTGGTTGTGTGTATCTTCAGGTTCTCGAGCTGTTGCAGTACGCAGCTATCGTCTTCATGGTCATGTCTTTGTTTGTTCTTGACTGGCTTCTCTACACAATGTTGGACATCATCCAACGTCACAGTTTCCTGGAGTATAACTTCAGCGGTGAGTACAGGTTACATTTGCCAATCCCCCCAGCTATGTGGGGCCTCCAACAGATGTTTGTGTTACATGGCGGGGGCAGAACTCCTCGCAGTATCAACCAGGAGCCAATCCGTAGGTCCCCGCCTGCTATAATGTGGAGATGCCGGCGTTGGACTCGGGTAAACACCGTCAGAAGTCTCACAACACCAGCTTAAAGTCCAACAGGTTTATTTGGTAGCACGAGCTTTCGGAGCTTTGCCCCTTCATCAGGTGAGTGGGGAGTTCTGTTTGCAAACAGGGCCTATATATAGGCACAAACTCAATTTAGAAAATAATGGTTAGAGTCTCTACAGAGAATCAAATCTTCAAGGTACAGACAACGTGAGTGGGTTAAGCACAGATTAAAGAGATGTGTATTGTCTCCAGACAGGACAGTTAATGAGATTTTGCAAACCCAGGCAAGTCACGGGGGTTACAGATAGTGCGACATGAACCCAAGGTCCCGGGTGAGGCCGTCCTCATGTGTGCGGAACTTGGCGATCAGTCTCTGCTCGGCGACTCTGCGCTGTTGGTGAAGGCCGCCTTGGAGAATGCTTACCCGAAGATCAGAGGCCGAATGCCCGTGACCACTGAAGTGTTCGCCAACAGGAAGGGAACAGTCTTGCCTGGTGATTGTTGAGCGGTGTTCATTCATCCGTTGTCATAGCGTCTGCACGGTCTCCCCAATGTACCATGGCCTCGGGACATCCTTTCCTGCAGCGTATCAGGTAGACAACGACGCACGACAGTGCAGAATCGCTGAGCAGAGACTGATAGCCAAGTTCCGCACACATGAGGACGGTCTCAACCGGGACCTTGGGTTCATGTCACTCTATCTGTAACCCCCGTGACTTGCCTGGGTTTGCAAAATCTCACTTACTGTCCTGTCTGGAGACAATACACATCTCTTTAACCTGTGCTTAACCCTCTCTCCACTCACATTGTCAGCACCTTTAAGACTTGATTCTCTATAAAGACTCCAACCATTATTTTCTAAATTGAGTTGTGTCTTTATATACCCTGTTTGTGATCAGAACTCCCCACTCACCTGACGAAGGGGTAGCGCTCAGAAAGCTCGTGTTACCAAATAAACCTGTTGGACTTTAACCTGGTGTTGAGACACTTCTTACTAAATCTTATTATCCTCCGGCCCGTAAAAATTTTGATTTGATTTGATTTATTATTGTCACATGTATTGGGACACAGTGAAAAGTATTGTTTCTTGCGTGCTATACAGACAAAGCATACCATTCATAGAGAAGGAAAGGAGAGGGTGCAGAATGTAGTGTTATAGTCACAGCGAGGGTGTAGAGAAAGATCAACTTAATGCGAGGTAGGTCCATTCAAAAGCCTGACAGCAGCAGGGAAGAAGCTGTTCTTGAGTCGGTCGGTACGGACCTCAGACTTTTGTATCTTTTCCCCGACGGAAGAAGGTGGAAGAGAGAATGTCCGGGGAATTCTTACTCTCGAGGGAGCGCAGCGAAGGCTGATCCGGGGATGGCGGGGGCTGATGTACGAGGAGAGATTGACGAGGTTAGGATTATTTTCGCTGGAGTTCGGAGGTGGGTTTTGGGGGGGGGAGGGGGTGAAATCTCATGGAGATTTATAAAATTCCAACAGGACTGGACAGGTGAGATGCGGGGAAGGATGTTCGTGATGGTGGGGGGAGTCCAGAACCGGGGAGAGAGGGGGGTGGGGGGTGGGGGGTGGGGGGGGGCACAGCCTGAGGATGTGGGGGCCGACCATGGGAGAAAGAGTCAGAATGAGTCGGGGAGAGAGGATCCTTGAAATTCGAGAAAGGGGGTGGGGGGGGGGGGGGTCCCTCAGAAAGCAGTCCCTCACTCGCAAGGGGGGAGAGGAACTCTCTCTGTCCCCTTCTGTCGGGGGTGCGGTGGGGGGGGGGGGGGTCGGAGTGGGGGGGGTCTCAATTTAGAATGACCAAACTGAGATGGAGAGAGTTGTGTTGGGGTAAGGGTGGGGGTTAAAGGTCACGGAGGTGGGACAGGACGACGGGAGTCAACGTGATTGGCCGCGGAAGGGGGAGGGGGTAAGGGCCCCCCCCCCACCCCCACCCCGTCCCGATAGCTCCCCTCCCTTCCTTCCTCCCCCTTACCCATTGGTGTAGCCAACTCACGTTCTCCCTCTCCCCCACCCAACAGAGAGCCACCACCTCGAGATCAAGGTCGGGGGGACGACGATTTTGGCCAACTTGATCCGCCGGACCGTCTCCGCGTTCAACACCACCTGGACGTCAAGGTGGAGTCCAACAACCTCCGTGAGTGGGCGGACGGGGAGGGGAAGGGGTGGGGGTTTGGGATGGGGGGGGGGGTTGGGTGTTGGAGGTGAGGGGGAGGAGGGTTGGGATTGGGGGAGAAGGGCGTCGACGTGACGACTGGAGGTGGGTGGGTTGGGTGGGTTGGCGGGGGGGGCGTGGGGAGGGCGTAATCCGGGTGAGAGCCAAGCCTTCGGCCTAGGCCGGGCCGCCCAAGATGGCGGAGGGAGCCGTGCCGTGAGGTAAACGGGGACCTTTCGTGACGAGGACCACCGTGGTGGGGTGGGGGGAGCGGCTGACGGACGGTCATGCGCCCTGGGTGTGGGGATTGACGAATTGTGCGGGCAGTCCCACCCCAAAGTGCGCCCGCCACGGTGGGGGTCGGGGAACGGGCAGTGGTAATTGGCCATTGCATTGCGATGGCGCCTGACTCCACCCGGGGGAACAACTCGCCATTGGCGTCGCAAGCTTTGATAGGAGGTGCAGCAGGGTTGGGTTGGGGGGGGGGGGGGGTTGTTGCGCACAGCAAGATCCCATGTAGAACAGCGCTCTTCGTTTTCACCAGTGCTGTTGGGTAGAGGGGCCAATATTGGTCCCCACGTTGTGGTGGGAACCGACTGCCTTCGCCCCCCCCCCAATCCCCACCCCCCACCCCCCCTCCATCCCCACCCCCACCCCCCCCCACCCCCTCCCACCACACACACCACCACCCCCGCCCGGTCTGGATTACAGGGACCCAGGTCTCAGGACGGGGGCTCGAACCCGTGGACTCAGACCCCGAGGAAACAGAGGGCGAGTCGTTGTGTCACCTGACCACAGCGAGAGGCAAGGCATGATGGGATGGTTACCTCGCCCCTGAGGAACCGAGTGAACGTTTTGACAAAAATATGCAGATTAGAGGGAGGAGATTCAATAGTTTTACCATTCGGAGAGAGAATGAGACAGAGTGGAAGATTCTGGAATATCGATGAGGTTGTTCAAAGCAGAATTCGCCCATTGAAGATCTGTCTGATCCCCTAACTCTCCCATCGAAGACCATCCCTCTAATCCCCTAACTCTCCCATTGAAGACCATCCCTCTAATCCCCTAACTCTCCCATCGAAGACCATCCCTCTAATCCCCTAACTCTCCCATCGAAGACCATCCCTCTAATCCCCTAACTCTCCCATCGAAGACCATCCCTCTAATCCCCTAACTCTCCCATCGAAGACCATCCCTCTAATCCCCTAACTCTCCATCGAAGACCATCCCTCTAATCCCCTAACTCTCCATCGAAGACCATCCCTCTAATCCCCTAACTCTCCATCGAAGACCATCCCTCCAATCTCCTAACTCTCCATCGAAGACCATCCCTCTAATCCCCTAACTCTCCATCGAAGACCATCCCTCCAATCCCCCAACTCTCCATCGAAGACCATCCCCTCTAATCCCCTAACTCTCCATCGAAGACCATCCCTCTAATCCCCTAACTCTCCATCGAAGACCATCCCTCTAATCCCCTAACTCTCCATCGAAGACCATCCCTCTAATCCCCTAACTCTCCATCGAAGACCATCCCTCCAATCCCCCAACTCTCCATCGAAGACCATCCCTCTAATCCCCTAACTCTTCCCATCGAAGACCATCCCTCTAATCCCCTAACTCTCCCATTGAAGACCATCCCTCTAATCCCCTAACTCTCCCATCGAAGACCATCCCTCTAATCCCCTAACTCTCCATCGAAGACCATCCCTCTAATCCCCTAACTCTCCATCGAAGACCATCCCTCTAATCCCCTAACTCTCCATCGAAGACCATCCCTCTAATCCCCTAACTCTCCATCGAAGACCATCCCTCTAATCCCCTAACTCTCCATCGAAGACCATCCCTCCAATCCCCCAACTCTCCATCGAAGACCATCCCTCTAATCCCCTAACTCTCCCATCGAAGACCATCCCTCTAATCCCCTAACTCTCCCATCGAAGACCATCCCTCTAATCCCCTAACTCTCCCATCGAAGACCATCCCTCTAATCCCTAACTCTCCATCGAAGACCATCCCTCTAATCCCCTAACTCTCCATCGAAGCCCATCCCTCTAATCCCCTAACTCTCCATCGAAGACCCTCCCCCTAATCCCCTAACTCTCCATCGAAGACCCTCCCTCTAATCCCCTAACTCTCCATCGAAGACCATCCCTCTAATCCACTAACTCTCCCATCGAAGACCACCCCTCAAATCCACTAACTCTCCCATCGAAGACCATCCCTCTAATCCACTAACTCTCTCATCAAAGACCATCCCTCTAATCCCTAACTCTCCATCAAAGACCATCCCTCTAATCCCCTAACTCTCCATTGAAGACCATCCCTCTAATCCACTAACTCTCCATCGAAGACCATCCCTCTAATCCCCTAACCCTCCCATCGAAGACCATCCCTCTAATCCCACTAACTTTCCCATCGAAGACCATCCCTCTAATCCCCTAACTCTCTCATCGAAGACCATCTCTCTAATCCCCTAACTCTCCATTGAAGACCATCCCTCTAATCCACTAACTCACCCATCGAAGACCATCCCTCTAATCCACTAACTCTCCATTGAAGACCATCCCTCTAATCCACTAACTCACCCATCGAAGACCATCCCTCTAATCCCCTAACTCTCTCATCGAAGACCATCCCTCTAATCCCCTAACTCTCCATTGAAGACCATCCCTCTAATCCACTAACTCACCCATCGAAGACCATCCCTCTAATCCACTAACTCTCCCATCGAAGACCATCCCTCTAATCCCCTAACTCTCCCATCGAAGACCATCCCTCTAATCCCCTAACTCTCCATCAAAGACCATCCCTCTAATACCCTAACTCTCCCATCGAAGACCATCCCTCTAATCCCCTAACTCTCCCATCGAAGACCATCCCTCTAATCCACTAACTCTCCATCGAAGACCCTCCCCCTAATCCCCTAACTCTCCCATCGAAGACCATTCCTCTAATCCCCTAACTCTCCCATCGAAGACCATCCCTCTAATCCCCTAACTCTCCCATCGAAGACCATCCCTCTAATCCCCTAACTCTCCATCGAAGACCATCCCTCTAATCCACTAATTCTCCCAATGAATATTAATATGGCATATAGTATAACCAATATAGGAGTGACACAGTGGGTTAGCACTGCTGCCTCACAGTGCCAGGGACCCAGGTTCAATTCCCAGCTTGGGTCAGTCTGTGTGGAGTCTGTACGTTCTCCCCGTGTCTGCGTGGGTTTCCTCCAGGTGCTCCGGTTTCCTCCCACACTTCAAAGATGTGTAGGTTAGGGTGGATTGGCCATGCTAAATTGCCCCTTAGTGTCCAAAGATGTGTAGGTTAGGGGGATTGGCCATGCTAAATTGCCCCTTAGTGTCCAAAGATGTGTAGGTTAGGGGGATTGGCCATGCTAAATTGCCCCTTAGTGTCCAAAGATGTGCAGGTTAGGGTGGATTGGCCATGCTAAATTGCCCCTTAGTGTCCAAAGATGTGCAGGTTAGGGTGGATTGGCCATGCTAAATTGCCCCTTAGTGTCCAAAGATGTGTAGGGTAGGGTGGATTGGCCATGCTAAGTTGTCCCTTAGTGTCCAAAGATGTGTAGGTTAGGGGATTGGCCATGCTAAATTGTCCCTTAGTGTCCAAAGATGTGTAGGTTAGGGGGATTGGCCGTGCTAAATTGCCCCTTAGTGTCCAAAGATATGGAGGTTAGGGTGGATTGGCCATGCTAAATTGCTCCTTAGTGTCCAAAGATGTGCAGGTTAGGGTGGATTGGCCATGCTAAATTGTCCCTTAGTGTCCAAAGATGTGTAGGTTAGGGGGATTGGCCATGCTAAATTGCCCCTTAGTGTCCAAAGATGTGTAGGTTAGGGTGGATTGGCCATGCTAAGTTGCCCCTTAGTGTCCAAAGATGTGTAGGTTAGGGGGATTGGCCATGCTAAATTGCCCCTTAGTGTCCAAAGATATGGAGGTTAGGGTGGATTGGCCATGCTAAATTGCCCCTTAGTGTCCAAAGATGTGTAGGTTAGGGGGATTGGCCATGCTAAATTGCCCCTTAGTGTCCAAAGATGTGCGGGTTAGGGGGATTGGCCATGCTAAATTGCCCCTTAGTGTCCAAAGATGTGTAGGTTAGGGTGGATTGGCCATGCTAAATTGCCCCTTAGTGTCCAAAGATGTGTAGGTTAGGGTGGATTGGCCATGCTAAATTGTCCCTTAGTGTCCAAAGATGTGCAGGTTAGGGTGGATTGGCCATGCTAAATTGTCCCTTAGTGTCCAAAGATGTGTAGGTTAGGGTGGGATTGGCCATGCTAAATTGTCCCTTAGTGTCCAAAGATGTGCAGGTTAGGGTGATTGGCCATGCTAAATTGTCCCTTAGTGTCCAAAGATGTGTAGGTTAGGGTGGATTGGCCATGCTAAATTGTCCCTTAGTGTCCAAAGATGTGCAGGTTAGGGTGATTGGCAGAATAAACGCGTAGTGTTCCAGGGATGGGGCTGGGTGAGTGCTCTGTCGGAGGGTGGTCAGTGCAGGCTCGATGAGCCGAATGGCCTCCTTTTGCACTGTGAGGCTGGGATGACCTCGGGGTCCCTGGGACGGTGTTAACAGTGGGGCGGGGTACACTTCCGCAGTCCCTCGCTGGTCGGAGAACGGTGGGCTTTTCCATTGTACATGTTTGTGTTTCAGACTGTCTTCCTGTCCCACACAAGATCAGGAAAGGTGCCATCTTCTATACCCTCTTCCCCATGACTGGCATGGTCCTCTTCTGCTTCCTTCAGGTCTACAGCTTCAGGTTACGGAGAGTCATTGCGTCCTTCTGTTTCCCAAGGGTGAGCTTGGTTAGATTGATTGTTGTCCCATGTATTGGGATACAGTGGAAAGTGTTGTTTCTTGAACACTATACAAAGCATACCGTTCATAGAGTAGATCATAGAACCCTACAGTACAGAAAGAGGCCCTTCGGCCCATCAAGTCTGCACCGAACACAATCCCACCCAGGCCCTACCCCCATATCCCTACATATTATACCCACTAATCCCTCTAACCTACGCATCCCTGGACACTAAGGGACAATTTAGCATGGCCAATCCACCCAAACCGACACATCTTTGGACACTAAGGGGCAATTTAGCACGGCCAATCCACCCAAACCGACACATCTTTGGGACACTAAGGGGCAATTTAGCATGGCCAATCCACCCTAACCTGCACATCTTTGGACACTAAGGGGCAATTTAGCATGGCCAATCCACCCTAACCTGCACATCTTTGGACACTAAGGGGCAATTTAGCATGGCCAATCCACCCTAACCTGCACATCTTTGGACACTAAGGGACAATTTAGCATGGCCAATCCACCCTAACCTGCACATCTTTGGACACTAAGGGGCAATTTAGCATGGCCAATCCACCCTAACCTGCACATCTTTGGACACTAAGGGACAATTTAGCATGGCCAATCCACCCTAACCTACACATCTTTGGACACTAAGGGACAATTTAGCACGGCCAATCCACCCTAACCTACACATCTTTGGACACTAAGGGACAATTTAGCATGGCCAATCCACCCTAACCTACACATCTTTGGGCACTAAGGGGCAATTTAGCATGGCCAATCCACCCTAACCTGCACATCTTTGGACACTAAGGGACAATTTAGCATGGCCAATCCACCTAACCTGCACATCTTTGGACACTAAGGGGCAATTTAGCATGGCCAATCCACATAACCTACACATCTTTGGACACTAAGGGGCAATTTAGCATGGCCAATCCACCTAACCTACACATCTTTGGACACTAAGGGGCAATTTAGCATGGCCAATCCACCTAACCTACACATCTTTGGACACTAAGGGACAATTTAGCATGGCCAATCCCCTAACCTACACATCTTTGGACACTAAGGGACAATTTAGCATGGCCAATCCACCCTAACCTACACATCTTTGGACACTCAGGGACAATTTAGCATGGCCAATCCCCCTAACCTGCACATCTTTGGACTGTGGGAAGAAACCAGAGCACCTGGAGGAAACCCACACAGACACGAGGAGAATGTGCAAACTCCACACAGACAGTGACCCGAGACGGGAATCAAACCCGGGACCCTGAAGCTGTGAAGCAGCAGTGCTAACCCACACACCTTTGGAGACTTTAGCATGGCCAGTCCACCGAACGTGCACATTTTGGACACTAAGGAGCAATTTACATAATACATAGATTAGATTTATTATTGTCCCGTGTATTGGGATACAGTGAAAAGTATTGTTTCTTGCGCGCTACACAGACAAAGCATACCGTTCATAGGGAAGGAAAGGAGAGGGTGCAGAATGTAGTGTTACAGTCACAGCGAGGGTGTAGAGAAAGATCAGCTTAATGCGAGGTAGGTCCATTCAAAAGTCTGACAGCAGCAGGGAAGAAGCTGTTCTTGAGTCGGTCGGTACGGGACCTCAGACTTTTGTATCTTTTTCCCCGACGGAAGAAGGTGGAAGAGAGAATGTCCGGGGTGTGTGTGCGGGGGGGGTCCTTGATTATGCCGGCTGCTTTTCCCCGAGGCAGTGGGAAGTGTAGACGGAGTCAATGGATGGGAGGCTGGTTTGCGTGATGGGGTTGGGCTACATTCACCACCCTTTTGTAGTTCCTTGCGGTCTTGGGCAGAGCAGGAGCCCAGACCGAGCTGTGATCCAACCAGAAAGAATGCTTTCTATGGGGCATCTGTAAAAGCTGGTGAGAGTCGTAGCGGACATGCCAAATTGTCCATCCAACACCCTTCTGTTTTTTCATTCATTCCCTGGGACATGGGCATCGCTGGCTGGTCCAGCATTTATTGCCCATCCCTAGTTACCCTTGGAGGGCAGTTGAGAGTCAACCACATTGGTGTGTAGCTCTGTGGAGTCACATGTAGGCCAGACCGGGGTAAGGACGGCAGATTTCCTTCCCTAAAGGGAACCAGATGGGTTTTTCCCTCATTGGGTCATCAGTAGATTCTTAATTCTGTGTGGGATCTGACTGGTTCTCTTTTCCGTTGTTACAGAGAGAAAAGAAACGCATTTTGTTTCTGTACAATGACTATCTCCGGAGAAGGATTGCGTACGCTGAAAATCAACGCAAAAAAATCCTCATTCAGGCTCGCGAGAAGAAACTGTGGGTGAGGCGCAAGGGATTTTCTGCTAGTTAACACCTCGCGTTAATACATGCACCCCACCAAACTGCTTCACTCTATATATAAACCACCCCTCGATTAGATTCCAGTCTGTAACTCACTCCCGGGTATCTGTTATTCTATATATAAACCCACCCCGAACCCCTCGATTAGATTCCAGTCTGTAACTCACTCCCGGGTATCTGTTATTCTATATATAAACCACCCCGAACCCCTCGATTAGATTCCAGTCTGTAACTCACTCCCGGGTATCTGTTATTCTATATATAAACCACCCCGAACCCCTCGATTAGATTCCAGTCTGTAACTCACTCCCGGGTATCTGTTATTCTATATATAAACCACCCCGAACCCCTCGATTAGATTCCAGTCTGTAACTCACTCCCGGGTATCTGTTATTCTATATATAAACCACCCCGAACCCCTCGATTAGATTCCAGTCTGTAACTCACTCCCGGGTATCTGTTATTCTATATATAAACCACCCCGAACCCCTCGATTAGATTCCAGTCTGTAACTCACTCCCGGGTATCTGTTATTCTATATATAAACCACCCCGAACCCCTCGATTAGATTCCAGTCTGTAACTCACTCCCAGGTATCTGTTATCCTATATATAAACCACCCCGAACCCCTCGATTAGATTCCAGTCTGTAACTCACTCCCGGGTATCTGTTATTCTATATATAAACCCCCCCGAACCCCTCGATTAGATTCCAGTCTGTAACTCACTCCTGGGTATCTGTTATTCTATATATAAACCACCCCGAACCCCTCGATTAGATTCCAGTCTGTAACTCACTCCCAGGTATCTGTTATCCTATATATAAACCACCCCGAACCCCTCGATTAGATTCCAGTCTGTAACTCACTCCCGGGTATCTGTTATTCTATATATAAACCACCCCGAACCCCTCGATTAGATTCCAGTCTGTAACTCACTCCGGGGTATCTGTTATTCTATATATAAACCACCCCTCGATTAGATTCCAGTCTGTAACTCACTCCCGGGTATCTGTTATTCTATATATAAACCATCCCGAACCCCTCGATTAGATTCCAGTCTGTAACTCACTCCCGGGTGTCTGTTATTCTATATATAAACCACCCCGAACCCCTCGATTAGATTCCAGTCTGTAACTCACTCCCGGGTATCTGTTATTCTATATATAAACCACCCCGAACCCCTCGATTAGATTCCAGTCTGTAACACACTCCCGGGTATCTGTTATTCTATATATAAACCACCCCGTACCCCTCGATTAGATTCCAGTCTGTAACTCACTCCCGGGTATCTGTTATTCTATATATAAACCCCCCCGAACCCCTCGATTAGATTCCAGTCTGTAACTCACTCCCGGGTATCAGTTATTCTACATATAAACCTTCATGAACCCCACAACTCTCTTTGGACACTAAGGGGCAATTTAGCATGGCCAATCTTTGGACTGTGGGAGGAAACCGGAGCACCCGGAGGAAACCCAAGCAGACGGGGGGGTGGGGGGCAGATTCCGCCCACGTGCCAGGGAATCGAACCCGGGTAGATTGCTTGGGAGACAATTACAGACACCAGTCACAGACTAACCGGCGCCGATAGTATCCCGCAAAGGGAGATGATGGAAATATATTTCTTAAACGGCGTGGGATGGTCACATTCCTTATTCCCACTCCTGATTCCCGTCCGTACGGGAGACGTGCAAAGTTTGGGCGCCTTTCCTGCGATTTTGATTGTTCCTTGATTTCTCTTTGACCGTCCTCCTTCCCCTCTCCTCCCCACCCGTTCCTCCCTCTCCATTCCTTCTGGCAGCAACTCCCGGGAATGGCTGGCGTTCTCCATCGCAGATTCCCGTGCCTGCGGAGGTTTATTCGCAAGCGCTGTGTGGTGTGCAGCGAGGGGCCAACGGAGACTTCCTACTATTGCCCCAATGTGGGCTGCGGGGCCATGTACTGTCACATCTGCTGGAAGGACATCAAGAGGTTCTGTTTCGCCTGCATGCCCTACGAGGATTTTGTCTCCGGACCCAGCGACACGGAAAATGACCCGGTCTACGGAGAGTGAGCCACTCCCTCAGCTCCCCTCCTCACCATCGGCCCCTGTGGGGGAGTGGGGGAACTGCAAGTGATCCCGTTCACCCTATCTCCATACCCTCCTCCAGCCTCCGACACCCTCCTCCCTATCTCCATACCCTCCTCCAGCCTCCGACACCCCCTCCCTATCTCCATACCCTCCTCCAGCCTCCGACACCCCCTCCCTATCTCCATACCCTCCTCCAGCCCCCTCTCTTTCTCTGTAACCCTCCTCCAGCCCCCGACACCCCCTCCCTATCTCCATACCCTCCTCCAGCCCCCGACACCCCCTCCCTATCTCCATACCCTCCTCCAGCCCCCGACACCCCCTCCCTATCTCCATACCCTCCTCCAGCCCCCGACACCCCCTCCCTATCTCCATACCCTCATCCAGCCCCCTCTCTATCTCTGTAACCCTCCTCCAGCCCCTTACACCCTATCTCCGCACCCTCCTCCTGCCCCTACACCCTCCTCCCTATCTCCATACCCTCCTCCAGCCCCCTCTCTTTCTCTGTAACCCTCCTCCAGTCCCCTACACCCTATCCCCGCACCCACCTCCAGCCCCCTACACCCTCCTCCCTATCTCCATACCCTCCTCCAGACCCCTACACCCTCCTCCCTATTTCCATACCCTCCTCCAGCCCCCTACACCCTCCTCCTATTTCCATACCCTCCTCCAGCCCCCTACACCCCCTCCCTATCTCCATACCCTCCTCCAGCCCCCTACACCCCCTCCCTATCTCCATACCCTCCTCCAGACCCCTACACCCTCCTCCCTATCTCCATACCCTCCTCCAGCCCCCTACACCCTCCTCCCTATTTCCATACCCTCCTCCAGCCCCCTACACCCTCCTCCCTATCTCCACACCCTCCTCCAGACCCCTACACCCTCCTCCCTATCTCCATACCCTCCTCCAGACCCCTACACCCTCCTCCCTATTTCCATACCCTCCTCCAGCCCCCTACACCCTCCTCCCTATCTCTGTAACCCTCCTCCAGCCCCCTACACCCTCCTCCCTATCTCTGTAACCCCCTCCGGCCCCCTACACCCCCTCCCTATCTCTATAACCCTCCTCCAGCCCCCGACACCCTCTATTTCTTTGGGAAATTGCCTGGTGTGGTGACGGGACTGACTGGTGACGCCTCCCGATATTTACTTTTCAATTCGCCACCTCTAGTCGTTGGGGCCTAGGATGGCCAACAGGTTGGCCAAGTAGGCCGCAGCCTGAGGCCTACAGGCCTGGACTGCCATCACCCAAAAAATCCAGCTCCCTCGCGAGTCCCGGGAATTAATACCCCCGCCAGATCGGCGGGGGGCAGTGCGGCGGAGAAGTGGGGGTGGGGGGGGGTAGTAATGGGGATGGATTGGTCACCCGTAGCAACCAGGGGAATAGGGACCTGGGACATGGGGATGGATTTGTCACCCATAGCAACCAGGGGATTCGGAGAGGGCTTCACTGGTTCAGGAGGAGGAATTGTTTTCCGAGGTTCCTGACGTCACATCAATTGGGAAAATACTTCCTAAGCTATCTTGTCACGAAAGTTGGGGGGGGTAATAGAGACAGAGGAGTGTTGTTTTCTGTAATATGTTCAAATGTCAATGTATATAAATGATTGATTTGGTGACACACGTGTGCCTTTGTGTCATTTGTGCATCTTTACATGTGCATGTCAGGTGTGTATGTCTAATTCCACGTGTAAACAAGTCAGGAGTGTGATGGAATCCTCTCCACTTGCCTGGATGAGCACATCTCCAACAACAATCTCCACTTGCCTGGATGAGTGCGGCTCTCCAACAGCAATCTCCACTTGCCTGGATGAGTGCGGCTCTCCAACAACAATCTCCACTTGCCTGGATGAGTGCGTCTCTCCAACAACAATCTCCACTTGCCTGGATGAGTGCGGCTCCAACAACAATCTCCACTTGCCTGGATGAGTGCGTCTCTCCAACAACAATCTCCACTTGCCTGGATGAGTGCGCCTCTCCAACAACAATCTCCACTTGCCTGAATGAGTGCGGCTCCAACAACAATCTCCACTTGCCTGGATGAGTGCGTCTCTCCAACAACAATCTCCACTTGCCTGGATGAGTGCGGCTCCAACAACAATCTCCACTTGCCTGGATGAGTGCGTCTCTCCAACAACAATCTCCACTTGCCTGGATGAGCACATCTCCAACAACAATCTCCACTTGCCTGGATGGATGCGTCTCTCCAACAACAATCTCCACTTGCCTGGATGAGTGCGGCTCTCCAACAACAATCTCCACTTGCTTGGATGAGCACATCTCCAACAACAATCTCCACTTGCCTGGATGAGTGTGGCTCTCCAACAACAATCTCCACTTGCTTGGATGAGCACATCTCCAACAACAATCTCCACTTGCCTGGATGAGTGCGGCTCTCCAACAACAATCTCCACTTGCCTGGATGAATGTGTGGACTCCCAACAACACTCTTCTGCACATCTTTGGACACTCAGGGACAATTTAGCATGTTTAAACTACTAACAGCTGCACATCCTGAACTGGAGTCTGACTTGAGAGGGTGAGTATGTCAAGTTTATTTAGTGTCAGGAACAAGGTTTACATTAACACTGCAATGAAGTTACAGAGAGAGGGCGGGGGGAGTGGAGAGAGAGAGAGACTGAATTCAAAATCCTGTAGCTTTTTAAAAAAATTTTCAATTCAGTCCTGGGGCACAGACAGAGGACGTTTAAAGTTTAACATCTTAAACTTTTATGAGTGTAAGGTTTGCTGCAATGAAGTTACTGAGACAGAGATACAGAGGGAGAGTTTAATGTTTATTTATTACAAGGCCTACATTAACACAGACAAAGGGAGCATCCAGAGTGGGGTCAGTAACACATTTATTTCCCAGCTCTCTCTCTCCCAGGATGGTTTCACTGACAGACAGGCATTCCCAAATCTCACACACACCACTCACACATTCCCTCTGCTCCGTCCAAGGGAATTCTTTTTAAATCCAGGAATTTATTTTGACTGCGCGAGAAACTCAACTCAAAATCTGTCCAGGTGGTTTTAAAATGTCAATACAAACCCCCAGTCCACATGGGCGGGGAGGTTAGAGATGCCGGTGTTGGACTGGGGGGTAAATACTGTAAGTTGGGTGGCACAGTAGCACAGTGGGTTAGCACTTCACAGCTCCAGGGACCGGGTTCGATTCCCGGCCTCGGGTCACTGTCGGTGTGGAGTCTGCACATTCTCCCCGTGTCTGCATGGGTTTCCTCCGGGTGCTCCGGTTTCCTCCCACAGTCCAAAGATGTGCAGGTTAGGGTGGATTGGCCATGCTAAATTGCCCCTTAGTGTCCAAAGATGTGCAGGTTAGATGGATTAGTGGGTAAGTATGTAGGGATATAGAGATAGGGCCTGGGTGGGATTGTGTTCGGTACAGACTCGATGGGCTGAAGGGCCTATTTCAACCAGTAACTGGTTGGATTCTAACCTGGTGTTGTGAGACTTCCCCACAGACGGAGAGCCTGCAGAGGTTGGGGGAACCTTGTCAAACCGGTCTGTGTGAGGGTCTGTAGCTTTCGAACCAGTGTGTGGTTGCAAGCAGATATCCACTGAGCGTCAATCCTTCCCCCTGACTTTGCAATAATACCCCCCCCACCCACTGCTGTCAATTTGCAAAAGGAGAGGGACATGGACACACACACACACACACCCACAGACACACCCACCCACCCACACACACACACCCACCCACCCACACACACACACACACACACACACACACACACACACACACACACACACCCACCCACCCACACCCATTCACACACACACACACCCACACACACACACACACCCACCCACCCACACCCACACACACACACACCCACACACAGATGAGGACTGAATCTGTCCCCTCTACTCCTCAATCCCATTCTCCCTCCATCTCTCTCTGTGTGAGAACATCACAGCAACCTGCCTGGAATCATTGCCCCCCCAACTCCCCCCGTTCTCCCCCCCCCACCACTCCCCCCGTTCTACCCCCCCCCCACTCCCCCATTCTCCCCCACCACTCCCCCCGTTCTCCCCCCCCCCACCACTCCCCCCGTTCTCCCCCCACCACTCCCCCCGTTCTCCCCCCCCCACCACTCCCCCCGTTCTCCCCCCTCCACCACTCCCCCCGTTCCCCCCCCCACTCCCCCCATTCCCCCCCCACCACTCCCCCCGTTCTCCCCCCCACCACTCCCCCCGTTCTCCCCCCCCCACTCCCCCCGTTCCCCCCCCCACCACTCCCCCGTTCTCCCCCCCCCACTCCCCCCGTTCTCCCCCCCCACTCCCCCCGTTCCCCCCGCCACCACTCCCCCCGTTCTCCCCCCCCCACCACTCCCCCCGTTCTCCCCCCCCCACCACTCCCCCCGTTCTCCCCCCCCACCACTCCCCCCGTTCTCCCCCCCCCACCACTACCCCCGTTCTCCCCCCCCGTTCTCCCCCCCACCACTCCCCCCGTTCTCCCCCCCACCACTCCCCCCGTTCCCCCCCCCACTCCCCCGTTCTCCCCCCCCCACTCCCCCCGTTCTCCCCCCCACCACTCCCCCCGTTCCCCCCCCCCACTCCCCCGTTCTCCCCCCCCCACTCCCCCCGTTCTCCCCCCCCCACTACCCCCGTTCT